>NC_134271.1:15250314-15550314 GCF_031893055.1 Leptodactylus fuscus | reverse complement strand
TTTTTGATTTTCGTTTTTGACTCCCCTCCTTCTAAACTCCATAACTTTTTTATTTCTCCGCTCCCAGAGCCATATGAGGTCTTAATTTTTCCTGGGACAAATTTTTCTTCATGATGCCTCCATTATTTATTCTATATAATGTACTGGGAAGCAGGGAAAAAATTCAAAATGGGGTGGATTTGAAGAAAAAAAGCATTTCTGCGACTTTCTTACGGGCTTTGGTTTTACGGCGTTCACTGTGCAACCAAAATGACATGTCCCCTGTATTCTGTGTTTCCTTACGATTCTGGGGATACCAAATTTATATGGTTTTATTTACATTTTGACCCCTTAAAAAAAATCCAAAACTGTGTTTAAAATTTTTTTTTGAAAAGTCGCCATATTCCGACAGCCGTAACTTTTTTATACGTGTGTGTACGGGGTTCTATAGGGCGTCTTTTTTTGCGTGACCGGGTGTACTTTGTAGTTCTACCATTTTCGGGAAATGTTATTGCTTTGATCACTTTTTATTCAAATTTTTATCAGAATCAAAACAGTGAAAAAACAGCGGTTTGGCACTTTTGACCATATTTCCCGCTACAGCGTTTACTGAACAGGAAAAATATTTGTATAGCTTTGTAGAGCGGGCGATTTCGGACGTGGGGATACCTAACATGTATGTGTTTCACAGTTTTTAAGTACTTTTATATGTGTTCTAGGGAAAAGGGGGTGATTTGAATTTTTAATCCTTTTTATTTTTTTTAAAATATTTTTTTAAAAAATTTTTTTTTGCATTTTTTAGACCGCCTAGGGGTATTGACATGGGTGGGGGGTGTCGCGGATTGTCAGAGCGGTGGGGGTCGGCAAACATGGCTGCTCTGGAGCGTTAAAGAGAGCCTCCTGGAGTATCGTTAAGGTGAGGGGCAAAGTGGTAAAGTATATGTATATGAGATTGTGTGGGGTTAGGGGCGAGGCTGTAGAGGGCAATATGAATTTTGTGGCTTGCTATGGTCCAAAGTGTGTGAGATTGCAGAGATGGTGGTGTGAGTTTGGGTTTTGTGGGGGTCCTGGCACAAACGTATGTGCGCTATTGTGACGAAAAGTAGCCTATTGCGCAATCGGGTGTATTAACTATGTTTGTGGAAAATTTCAGCCGAAATGGTCAAGCGGTTTTTCCGTGATTGAGGAACAAACATCCGAACATGCAAACATCCAAACACACATACCCACAAACCCACAAACTCACAAACATTCACATTTATAATATTAATAGGATATCGCCCTCTCCTGGAGAAATCAGGAAAATGCCCTTTATACAATACAAGTTGTCTCAGTATATGAGGATTTGGCATATCATCACATTACCTTCAGCGACACCGACATCGGTTTCATTTCCACTTAAATCCTATAGGAAAAAGGAAATTCTAAAATAAAAAAAACTTCCTTAATGTGTCAATGCTTTTGCATTCACCAAGTGCCTTACTGACTTCTTTACTTCGATTTTTCATATACCCCTACACCAGGTGCCATTTCCTAAGGACGGCTATTCCAAACAAATGACTATGGATTAATATGGCTACATAGAACAGTTGTATTCTAGACTTAGACAAGTCACCCTGCTCTTTAAATGCCTGTCCCGAAGATGTGACCAGTCTACAATTCCCAATGGTTCCATTACATACCCTTACCCTTTGATGAAAATTTCCTTTCCGCCCCAGAAAGAGACAATAAAAGTTAATCGATAAGTTATGTCTACCGTACAATGGTACCATTGGAAAATACAACTAATCATAAAAAACAAGCCCCCTTATAATGTGTAATATACTAAAAAGGTGAAATTGAGAAAAAAACTGAACTAGTTAAAATTTTGCTCCAGTAGCCTCCAGTCTGGTGACCGTGGACTTACCTCTCCTTCACTGACTGATGGTGTATCTGTAAAAGGACATGATGCGGTACGTTCAGTATGTCAACCCCCTATAGTTAATACAAGGACATGTTACTATCAGAATTATCGGAAAGAGGAGCTTGTGGAGGGTAGGACACCCACAGATCAGCTGATCGAAGACGCTTCAGTGTTCTTGCATATAGTTTGCCCCGGTTGACATTTAGGAAGCATGTGGTGGAGGAGAAGGTGTCTCCCTCCCCGAAGGTTTACCCCGATTACTGAACTGTATTTGTCTGTCATTGTATTCTGCGCTGTACCAATGTCTTTTTTGTATCTTACTAATAATCTTTAAGTAAATAGTTCTATGTTGCCATTATATTGTCTGAAGTTTGTTTTTATCGCGGCTCCTTACGACTGCAAGTAAAAAAAATATACAACATAGATCACCTTCTTCTATATCCGGAGTGGCTTCCTCATCAACTTCAGGCTAAAAGAAAAATCATAAAATAAAAATCTTTATTGGTATTTTTTAATGATAAAAACTAGGGTGAAGTGAATTCGATCGAACCCAGAAGTTTTGAGGTTTGTCACCCATGAAACATTATTATACTCGCCTTAGATCCCAGAGCAGAATCAGAGCTTAACATATTAAGACTTTGACGCCCCCCGTTCTGATCCTCACTGTGTTCCCTGCTGGTCTCTACTTCCTGTTTTACTTTCTGAGCAATGACTGACTGGGTCGATAAGGACCAGGCAGGACTGGTAGGGGAACCAAGAAGTGACGGGGAACAAGTGAGACACTGTTTACATCTTTATTTTTTTTTTACAAAATATTGGCCGGACCACCCTATAAAATATGACCATGTTGCCTTATTAGATATTCTGTATATTAGCGGCTCTCTTAAAGGCATTTTCTGGGACCACTTTGTGCCCATAAAATGGGACCCAACATGGAGAAATTTTTCTTGATATGGAGGGTTCCCCGTGGTTGGATCCCCTCTGATCAGACAGATATAACTTACATTTGTGGTTCATCCCCTTTAACCTAACAACAAGTCACACACTCCGGCAGCAGGTAGTAACATAGTGGGCTTACCTCTGTTACCCCTCATGGGGTCTATTGTGACTGGGCCTCATTATGGAGATCCCTAGCGGACCTCTGCATATACCTAACTACATACCTTGGTGGATATATGTACTTACCTCGGGCGCGGGCTCTGTGACAAGACATTAAAAAATAAAACCATTAGTCCAGCCATTACTAGATACCAGGAATCTACATAAGTTGTCAGTCTCTTCTGTGCAGCGCTGTTGGAGGAGACTCTATACGGCACATGTATATCAAATGGATGTTGCTTTAAGGTTGCTATATCTACCAGAGAAGCTCAGGCTTAGGCTACTTACTTATTGCTTGTTGCCTGTGATTCCGTCTTGTATCTAGGCTCTATGTTCTCTGAACTCACTTCCAGTATCTCACTCCGTTTTGGCTTGTCTACATAGTTCACCCCTCTCTTACTGATTTGACTTTATCTGACATCAGTGTCCTTGACTCTGATTTCATTTTGGTTGCTCCCATATTCTTCTGGTTTTTTACCCCAGCCATTGTATTACTCTCTCTGTCTGCCAAAGGTTTTCTGCTTTGGTCCTTAGCCTGTAAGTTCACCTGTTTTCTGACACATTGCTCCACAGACGCAACCTGGGTCCAAAGAAGCCTGACCTGCTGCATACTAAGGAATTGCCTAGATGTTACCTTTTATTTTGTTTGTGTGAGGGCATTATGCTATGCGGGGCTGCTAAGGGGGCATTATACTGGGTATGGGGGCATTATACTGTGTATGGGGGCATTATACTGTGTATGGGGGCATTATACTGTATATGGGGGCATTATTCTATATGGGGCCACTTAGGGGACATTACAATGTGTGGTGGGAACTAAGAAGGCGTCGTCACTATGTGTTGAAGGGCACAAAATAATTACCTGGCTCAGGTTCAGGCTCTACCTAAAAAGACATTAAGCAGATATATAAGATTTCTATTCACTTTGGCTATTTATTACTTTATTTTCGTTTCAATTACTTACAATTATTTCAGTGGAGAGTGACTGGGCTTGTGCTGTGAACGTCCCATAGAAATTGGGAATTAGGGGTCTGTGACTCTAGGACTGGTAAGGGAGCCAGGAAATGATGGGGAATAGAGATGAGCGAACGGCTTTCGATCAAATTAATATTCGATCAAATATCAGGCCGTTCGAGGTGTACGATTCCAATCGAACACTAGGTGGCAAACTCACTAAAGATTCGATTCCCCTCCCACCTTCCCTGGCGCGTTTTTTGCACCAATAACTGCGCACGGGAGGTGGGACAGGAAATACAACAACGGAGGTAGTTAAAAAAAATTGAAAAAACCCATTGGCTGCCGAAAACATGTGACCTCCAATTTAGACGAATGGTGAATTTACCATTCGTTTAATTTGAGACTGTGAACTATGTGACTGTGAGACAGGGATAGATGTACAGGCAGGGTTAGCTAGGGATTACCTTTATTTAGGGGGGAATGTCACTCACCCAGCTCTTTGGGGCTCTATCATGTCGGGATCCCTGTCAGCTTGCGATATGCGCGAGCTGACATTTTCCCATAGGAATGCGTTGACCAGCGTTGATTGGCCGAACGCCCATACAGTGGCCAATCAACGCTGGTCAATGCATTCCAATGGCTCGGAACTACTAAAGGAATAGCTGAGCTGAGCGTGTTAGTACTACTAAGGAGCAGCCGTGATGAGTGTGCAGTATGGGACAATACTGTGCGAGATTATCCTATTCACTACACAGCACGTACCCCACGCTGTGTAGTGATTAACCCCCTCCCCCCACCCCCACCGGTGTCCGCTTACCTGCAACTCCCTGCTCTTGGTCCACTTCGGTCCATGGTCCCGGTTTCAGAGCGCCCTGCCCCCCTCTCCCCGACTATTATTATAGAGAATGCGGTGGTTAGGAGAGTGTGGACAGGTAGTGGGCGGGGAGACTCCCCGCCCACACTCTCCTAAGCCCCGCCTTCTCTATAATAATAGTCAGGAGAGGGACGGGGCTTAGGAGAGTGTGGGCGGGGAGATGTTTCCCCGCCCAGTACCCGCCCACACTCTCCTGAGCCCCGCCTTCTCTATAATAATAGTCGGGAGAGGGGGGCAGGGTGCTCTGAAACCGGACCATGGATCGAACTGGACCAAGAGCAAAGAGCTGCAGGTAAGCGGACACCGGGGAGGGAGGGGGTTAATCACTACACAGCGTGGGGGCCAACAGTTTTTGGACTACATTCTGCGTAGTGTATAGGATTGTCTTTAAAATCCCAGCTCTGCTTCATCACCCACTTAATACTGCACACTCAGCTCAACTATTCCGGATGTAGAAGAGCTGGACTGCTAACATCGGCCAGCTCTGCACTACACCCAACCATCCCTCCAGCTTCTCCTCCTGTCACATACATCTCGTATGTAGCAAAAATCAGCACACACTCAGCTCTACTACATCTCTACAACAGAGAGTATAGATGTAGCAGAGCTGAGTGTGTGCTGAGTTCTGTTACACCAGAGATGTATGTAACAGGAGGAGAAGCTGGAGGGATGGTTGGGTGTAGTGCAGAGCTCTTTCATCTCCGGTGTCCGGAGTAGCTGTGCTAACCGCACGGGCTCTGCTATATCTCACTATAGAAATGCATTGACCAGCGTTGATTGGCCAGTGTACGGGCATTCGGCCAATCAACGCTGGTCAATGCATTCCTATGGGAAAAAGTCAGCTCCGGCATATCGCAAGCTGACAGGGATCCCGACATAATAAAGGTACTTGATGCCCCCAGACATGCTTCCCTTGCTGTCCCAGTTGCATTGCAGAGGTGTTGGCATCATTTCCTGGGGTGTCTTAGTGGACTTGGTGACTCTCCTGAGTGGAATGGCGGGATCCCCTGTAGCGAAGCATTTTTTCCCATAGACTATAATGGGGTTCGATATTCGTTCGAATAGTCGAATATTGAGATGCTATTCGTAACGAATATTGAATATCGAACATTTTACTGTTCGCTCATCTCTAATGGGGAACTAGTGAGAGACTTTTTACATTTTTAGTATGTTTTTACAAAATGTTGGCCGGACAACCCTATAAAATACGACCATTTTGCCTTATTCTACATATTAGTGACTCTCTTAAAGGCATTTTCACATTGAAGAACTACAGGGTTCTTTTTTAAAATTTGATTATATAATAGGAGACAAAATATCTGCTGCCATATTAAAAGGAACCCATAAAATGGGACCCGATATGAAGAAATTCGGGACCTCCTTTCTCGTGACAGGTAGGGTTCCCTGTGGTTGGATCCGCTCTGATCAGACAGATATAACTTTTATTTGTGGTTTATCCCCTTTAACCTAACAACAACCAAACTACATACCTTGGTGGATATATGTACTTACCTCGAGCGCGGGCTCTGTGACAAGACATTAAAAAATAAATCCATTAGTCCAGCCATTACTAGATACCAGGAATCTACATAAGTTGTCAGTCTCTTCTGTGCAGCGCTGTTGGGGGAGACTCTATACGGCACATGTATATCAAATGGATGTGGCTTTAAGGTTACTATGTCTACCAAAGAAACTCTAGCTTAGGCTACTTACTTATTGCTTGTTGCCTGTGATTCCGTCTTGTATCTAGGCTCTATGTTCTCTGAACTCACTTCCAGTATCTCACCTCTGTTTTGGCTTGTCTACCTAGTTTACCCCTCTCTTACTGATTCCTCTGATTTCATTTTGGCCATTCCCATATTCTTATGGTTTCTGACCTCAGCCATTGTATTACTCTCTCTGTCTGCCATAGGTTTTCTGCTTTGGTCCTTAGCCTGTAATTTCACCTGTTTTCTGACACATTGCTCCAAAGATGCAACCTAGATCCAGAACAGCCTGACCCTCTGCATATTAAGAAATTGCCTAAATTGCAATTCCATAACTTTGTAGGAAATTGATTGCTTCAGTAACAATTTCTGACACTACATATAATATATACGAGGATCATGTTCAATCTATTTTTACTACAGGAATACCATTATACTAATTTGTGTTGCTGATGTAGGGCAGAGTCCTGACTGAGAGCATGTGTGTCCACTAGAACTCAGCTCATTAGGTGGACGCGCACATTCCTATACACTTTAAACACCAGGTGGCGCCATACAATGTGAGTAAATGTCATAACTCTGTATATCTGTATATCTAGATGTTTTATAATGTAATATAAGCAATGAGGATATAAATCCTTCGGGCCGCGGAGTTGAGCACAGCGTTTATTTTGTGTGTGTGAGGGCATTATGCTATGTGGGCCTTTATGGGGACATTATACTGTGTATGGGGGAATTATACTGTATATGGGGGCATTATTCTTTGTGGGGCCACTTAGGGGACATTACAATGTGTGGTGGGAACTAAGAAGGTGTCGTCACTATGTGTTGAAGGGCACAAAATAATTACCTGGCTCAGGTTCAGGCTCAGGTTCAGGCTCAGGTTCAGGCTCAGGTTCAGGTTCAGGTTCAGGCTCAGGTTCAGGCTCTACCTAAAAAGACATTAAGAAGATATATAAGATTTCTATTCAGAAACTCGGGACCTCCTTTCTCATGATATGTAGGGTTCCCTGTAGTTGGGTCCCCTCTGATCAGACAGATATAACTTACATTTGTGGTTCATCCCTTTAACCTAACAACAAGTCACACAATCCAGCAGCAGGTAGTAACATAGTGGGCTTACCTCTGTTAACCCTCATGGGGTCTATTGTGACTAGGCCTCATTACGGACTCTGAATTTGAGACCCCTAGCGGACCTCTGCATATACCTAACTACATACCTTGGTGGATATATGTATTTACCTCGGGCACGGGCTCTGTGACAAGACATTAAAAAATAAAACCATTAGTCCAGCCATTACTAGATACCAGGAATCTACATAAGTTGTCAGTCTCTTCTGTGCAGCGCTGTTGGCGGAGACTCTATTCGGCACATGTATATCAAATGGATGTGGCTTTAAGGTTGCTATGTCTACCAGAGAAGCTCTGGCTTAGGCTACTTACTTATTGCTTGTTGCCTGTGATTCCGTCTTGTATCTAGGCTCTATGTTCTCTGAACTCACTTCCAGTATCTCACCTCTGTTTTGGCTTGTCTACCTAGTTTACCCCTCTCTTACTGATTCCTCTGATTTCATTTTGGCTATTCCCAAATTCTTCTGGTTTTTGACCCCAGCCATTGTACTACTCTCTCTGTCTGCCATAGGTTTTCTAGTTTGGTCCGTAGCCTCTAAGTTCATCTGTTTTCTGACACATTGCTCCACCGATGCAACCTGGGTCCAAAGAAGCCTTACCTGCTGCATTATAACAAATTGCCTAGATAGCAATTCCATAACTTTGTAGTTAATCAATTGCTTCAGTAGAATTTCCTGACACTACATAAAATAGATATAAAGATCACGTGCAATCCATTGCTTCTAATATGTGTTGCTGAGGTAGGGTAGAAACCTGACTTGGAGCAAGTGTGTCCGCTAGAACTCAGCTCATTAGTAGGGCTGAGCCGATCTTGAGATTTTAGGATTGATTTTAAAATCTGATTTCCGATCATTTTCCAGCCGATCCCGATTGCGAAATTTGCTTGATCGCCTATCGGGATCCGATCTTTTCCAATCCCGATCGGTCAACCCTATTCATTAGGTGGACGCACACATTGCTATACACTTTAAACACCAGGTGGCGCCATACAATGTGAGTAATATCATAACTCTGTATATCTAGATGTTTTATAATGTAATATAAGCAATGAGGATATAAATCCTTCGGGCCGCGGAGTTGAGCACAGCGTTTATTTTGTGTGTGTGAGGGCATTATACTGTGTATGGGGGCATTATACTGGGTATGGGGGCATTATACTGTGTATGGGGGCATTATACTGTATATGGGGGCATTATTCTTTGTGGGGCCACTTAGGGGACATTACAATATGTGACGGGAACTAAGAAGGCGTCATCACTATGTGTTGAAGGGCGCAAAATAATTACCTGGCTCAGGTTCAGGCGCTACCTAAAAAGACATTAAGCAGATATATAAGATTTCTATTCAGAAACTCAGAACCTCCTTCCCTATGATATGTAGGGTTCCCTGTAGTTGGATCCCCTCTGATCAGACAGATATATCTTACATTTGTGTTTAATCCCCTTTAACCTAACAACAAGTCACACAATCCAGCAGCAGGTAGTAAAATAGTGGGTTTACCTCTGTTAACCCTCATGGGGTCTATTGTGACTGGGCCTCATTATGGAGATCCCTAGCGGACCTCTGCATATACCTAACTACATACCTTGGTGGATATATGTACTTACCTTGGGCACGGGCTCTGTGACAAGACATTAAAAAATAAATCCATTAGTCCAGCCATTACTAGATACCAGGACTCTAAATAAGTTGTCAGTCTCTTCTGTGCAGCGCTGTTGGGGGAGACTCTATACGGCACATGTATATCAAATGGATGTTGCTTTAAGGTTGCTATGTCTGTCAGCGAAACTGTGGCTTAGGCTACTTACTTATTGCTTGTTGCCTGTGATTCCGTCTTGTATCTAGGCTCTATGTTCTCTGAACTCACTTCCAGTATCTCACCCCTGTTTTGGCTTGTCTACCTAGTTTACCCCTCTCTTACTGATTCCTCTGATTTCATTTTGGCTATTCCCATATTCTTCTGGTTTTGAACCCCAGCCATTGTATTACTCTCTCTGTCTGCCATAAGTTTTCTACTTTGGTCCTTAGCCTGTAATTTCACCTGTTTTCTGACACATTGCTCCAAAGATGCAACCTAGGTCCAGAGCTGCCTTACCTGCTGTATATTAAGAAATTGCCTAAATAGCAATTCCATAACTTTGTAGGAAATTGATTGCTTCAGTAACAATTTCTGACACTACATATAATATATATAAGGATCATGTTCAATCTATTTTTACTACAGGAATACTTTGCTACTAATTTGTGTTGCTGGAGTAGGGCAGAGTCCTGACTGAGAGCATGTGTGTCCATAGAACTCAGCTGGGGCATTATACTGTGTATGGGGGCATTATACTGTGTATGGGGGGCATTATACTGTATATGGGGGCATTATACTGTGTATGGGGGCATTATACTGTGTATGGGGGCGTTATTCTATATGAGTCTACTTAGGGGACATTGCAATATGTGGTGGGAACTAAGAAGGCGTCGTCACTATGTGTTGAAGGGCGCAAAATAATTACCTGGCTCCGGTTCAGGCTCTTCCTAAAAAGACATTAAGCAGATATATAAGATTGCTATTCACTTTGGCTATTTATTACATTATTTTTATACCTCCTTTCCCATGATATGTAGGGATCCCTAGTGGACCTCTGCATATACCTAACTCCATACCTTGGTGGATATATGTACTTACCTGAGGCACGGGCTCTGTGACAAGACATTAAAAAATACAACCATTAGTCCAGCCATTACTAGATACCAGGAATCTAAATACGTTGTCAGTCTCTTCTGTGCAGCGCTGTTGGGGGAGACTCTATATGGCACATGTATATCAAATGGATGTGGCTTTAAAGGAATTCTATCATTAGAATCCTGTTTTTAGAAGTCATCTCCGCGCCGTCATTTCATATATATCCCCATTTTCTTCATTATGGTAATGAGTTTTCTCGCAGCACAGGGGACGCCCTCACTACTGCGAGAAAACTCATTACCATAATGAAGAAATCGGGAATATATACTGAACGGCAGCAGGGAGATGACTTTTAAAGGTAGGGGAAGAATAGCTTCTCTTAAGGCTATTCCAACGTGGGTTTAGCTAAAATCGGGATTCTAATGATCAAATTCCTTTACGGTTGCTATTTCTATCGGTGAAACTTCGGCTTAGGCTACTTACTTACTGCTTGTTGCCTGTGATTCCGTCTTGTATCTAGGCTCTATGTTCTCTGAACTCACTTCCAATAGTTCACTCCTGTTTTGGCTTGTCTACCTAGTTTATCTCTCTCTTAGGATATGTTCACACGGTGGAAACCTTTTCTGCCTTGTGAACTTTCCGAGCGGCTAATGAATGGGCCTAAACAGGAGCATGTCTCGAATCCACGGCAAGATAAGTCATGTCACTTCTTTTTTCCGCTACTAGCTAGCGGGAAAAAAAAGAGACTATTTTTGCAGGTGGATTGAGGCAGATTCCAAATCAAAATTCACCTCCAAAAAAATTCTGCGTTAACATACCCTTACTGATGTGGCTTTATCTGACACCAGTGTCCTTGACTTCTGGTATTCCTCTGATTTCATTTTAGCTATTCCCATATTCTTCTGGTTTTTGACCCCAGCCATTGTATTACTCTCTCTGTCTGCCATAGGTTTTCTAGTTTGGTCCGTAGCCTCTAAGTTCACCTGTTTTCTGACACATTGCTCCACCAATGCAAACTGGGTCCAAAGAAGCCTTACCTGCTGCATACTAACAAATTGTCTAGATAGCAATTCCATAACTTTGTAGTTAATCAATTGCTTCAGTAGAATTTCCTGACACTACATAAAATAGATATAAAGATCACATGCAATCTGTTGCTTCTAATATGTGTTGCTGAGGTAGGGTAGAAACCTGACTTAGAGCATGTGTGTCTGCTAGAACAAAGCTCATTAGTGGGGCTGAGCCGATCTTGAGATTTTAGAATTGATTTTAAAATCCGATTTCCAATCATTTTCCAGCTGATCCCGAAATTTGCTCGATCGCCGATCGGGATCTGATCCCGATCATTCAACCCTACTCATTAAGTGGACACGCACATTGCTATACACTTTAAACACCAGGTGGCGCCATACAACGTGAGTAATATCATAACTCTGTATATCTGTATATCTAGATGTTTTATAATGTAAAATAAGCAATGAGGATATAAATCACCCGGGGCCGCGGAGCTGAGCACAGCTTTAATTTTGTGTGTGTGAGTGCATTATGCTATGGGGGGCTACTAAGGGGGCATTATACTGTGTATGGGGGAATTATACTGTGTATGGGGGCATTATACTGTATATGGGGGCATTATACTGTGTATGGGGACATTATACTGTGTATGGGGGCATTATACTGTGTATGGGGACATTATACTGTGTATGGGGGCATTATACTGTGTATGGGGACATTATACTGTGTATGGGGGCATTATACTGTGTATGGGGGCATTATACTGTATATGGGGACATTATACTGTATATGGGGACATTATACTGTGTATGGGGGCATTATACTGTGTATGGGGGCATTATACTGTGTATGGGGACATTATACTGTGTATGGGGACATTATACTGTATATGGGGACATTATACTGTGTATGGGGGCATTATACTGTGTATGGGGACATTATACTGTGTATGGGGGCATTATACTGTGTATGGGGGCATTATACTGTATATGGTGACATTATACTGTATATGGGGACATTATACTGTGTATGGGGGCATTATACTGTATATGGGGACATTATACTGTATATGAGGACATTATACTGTGTATGGGGGCATTATACTGTGTATGGGGGCATTATACTGTGTATGGGGACATTATACTGTGTATGGGGGCATTATACTGTGTATGGGGGCATTATACTGTATATGGGGACATTATACTGTGTATGGGGGCATTATACTGTGTATGGGGACATTATACTGTGTATGGGGGCATTATACTGTGTATGGGGGCATTATACTGTATATGGGGACATTATACTGTATATGGGGACATTATACTGTGTATGGGGGCATTATACTGTGTATGGGGGCATTATACTGTGTATGGGGACATTATACTGTGTATGGGGGCATTATACTGTGTATGGGGGCATTATACTGTGTATGGGGGCATTATACTGTGTATGGGGGCATTATACTGTATATGGGGGCATTATACTGTGTATGGGGGCATTATACTGTGTATGGGGGCATTATACTGTGTATGGGGGCATTATTCTATGTGGCGTCAGTTAGGGGACATTATAATGTGTGGTGGGAACTAAGAAGGCGCCATCACTATGTATTGAAATGCACAAAATAATTACCTGGCTCAGGTACAGGCACTAAATCCTAAAAAGACATTAAGCAGATATATAAGATTTCTATTCACTTTGACTATTTATTATATAACAGGTGATACCATATCTGTTGCCATATTGAAAGGAACTCATAAAATGGGACCCAACATGGAGAAACTTAGGACCTCCTTTCTCGTGACAGGTAGGGTTCCCAGTAGTTGGATCCCCTCTGATCAGACAGATATAAATATACTTACCACGGGTGCTGGGTACACTGTGACAAGACATTAAAAAATAAAACCATTAGTCCAGCCATTACTAGATACCAGGAATCTACATAAGTTGTCAGTCTCTTCTGTGCAGCGCTGTTGGGGGAGATTCTATACGGCACATGTATATCAAATGGATGTGGCTTTAAGGTTGCTATGTCTACTAGCGAAACTCTGGCTTAGTCTTCTCAGCCAGTCAGAGGTTTCGGATCCAGAGACAATCTTGGGTTCACCATGCAATCAAAGGGTGAAGCAGGATATTTTAACCTGACACTGACATTGCTTGTTGCCTGTGATTCCGTCTTGTATCTAGGCTCTATGTTCTCTGAACTCTCTCCCAGTATCTCACCCCTGTTTTGACTTGTCTACCTAGTTTATCGCCCTCTTACTGATTTGCTTTATCTGACAACTTCTTGGTTTGATAGCGTCCTTGACTTCTGCTATTCCTCTGATTTTATTTTGGCTATTTCCATATTCTTCTGGTTTTTGACCCCAGACATTGTACTACTCTCTCTCTCTCTCTCTCTCTGTCTGCCATAGGATTTCTGCTTTGGTCCTTCGCCTACATGTGCACTTGTTTTCTGACACATTGCTCCACAGATGCCACAATTTTACAGGGAATTGGTTGCTACAGGAGCAATTCCTGACACTACATATAATAGATAGAGATGAGCGAACACTATTAGAAACGGCCGTTTTGAATAGCACGCACCCATAGGAATGAATGGAAGCGGCCGGCACACAGACTTTGCCGGCGGCCGGCCACTTAACCCCCTGCATGCCGGTGTGTGCTAATCAAAACAGGAGTTTCGAATAGTGTTCATTCATCTCTAATAATAGATATAAGGATAACGTTCAATCCATTGCTTCTAATATATGTTGCTGGGGTGGGACAGAGACTTGACTGAGAGCATGTGTGTCCACTAGAACTCAGCTCATTAGGTGGACGTGCACATTGCTATACACTTTAAACAGCAGGTGGCGCCATACAATGTAAGTAAATGTCATAACTCTGTAGATCTAGATGTTTTATAATGTAATATGAGCAGTGAGGATATAAATCACCCAGGGCCGCGGAGCTGAGCACAGCTTTTATTTTGTGTGTATGAGGGCATTATTCTATATGGGGCTGCTAAGGGGGCATTATACTGGGTATGGGGGCATTATACTGTGTATGGGGGCATTATACTGTATATGGGGGCATTATACTGTGTATGGGGGCATTATACTGTGTATGGGGGCATTATACTGTGTATGGGGGCATTATACTGTGTATGGGGGCATTATACTGTGTATGGGGGCATTATACTGGGTATGGGGGCATTATACTGGGTATAGGGGCATTATACTGTGTATGGGGGCATTATACTGTGTATGGGGGCATTATACTGGGTATAGGGGCATTATACTGTGTATGGGGGCATTATACTGTATATGGGGCATTATACTGTGTATGGGGGCATTATACTGTATATGGGGGCATTATACTGTATATGGGGCATTATACTGTGTATGGGGGCATTATACTGTATATGGGACATTATACTGTGTATGGGGGCATTATACTGTGTATGGGGGCATTATACTGTGTATGGGGGCATTATACTGTGTATGGGGGCATTATACTGTGTATGGGGACATTATACTGTGTATGGGGGCATTATACTGTGTATGGGGGCATTATTCTTTGTGGTGCCACTTAGGGGACATTAAAATGTGTGATGGGAACTAAGAAGGCGTCGTCACTATGTGTTGAAGGGCAGAAAATAATTACCTGGCTCAGGTTCAGGCGCTACCTAAAAAGACATTAAGCAGATATATAAGATTTCTATTCACTTTGGCTATTTATTACTTTATTTTTATACCTCCTTTCCCATGATATGTAGGGATCCCTAGCGGACCTCTGCATATACCTAACTACATACCTTGGTGGATATATGTACTTACCTCGGGCACGGGCTCTGTGACAAGACATTAAAAAATAAATCCATTAGTCCAGCCATTACTAGATACCAGGAATCTACATAAGTTGTCAGTCTCTTCTGTGCAGCGCTGTTGGAGGAGATTCTATACGGCACATGTATATCAAACGGATGTTGCTTTAAGGTTGCTATGTTTGTCAGCGAAACTGAAGCTTAGGCTACTTACTTAATGCTTGTTGCCTGTGATTCCATCTTGTATCTAGGCTCTATGTTCTCTGAACTCACTTATAGTATCTCACCCCTGTTTTGGCTTGTCTACCTAGTTTACCCCTCTCTTACTGATTCCTTTGATTTCATTTTGGCTATTCCCATATTCTTATGGTTTCTGACCTCAGCCATTGTACTACTCTCTCTGTCTGCCATAGGTTTTCTGCTTTGGTCCTTAGCCTGTAAGTTCATCTGTTTTCTGACACATTGCTCCACAGATGCAACCTGGGTCCAAAGAAGCCTTACCTGCTGCATATTAAGAAATTGCCTAAATTGCAATTGAATAACTTTGTAGGGAATTTATTGCTTCAATAGCAATTTCTGACACTACATACAATATATACAAGGATCATGTTCAATCTATTTTTACTCCAGGAATACCATTATACTAATTTGTGTTGCTGATGTAGGGCTGAGTCCTGACTGAGAGCATGTGTGTCCACTAGAACTCAGCTCATTAGGTGGACGCGCACATTGCTATACACTTTAAACACCAGGTGGCGCCATATAATGTGAGTAAATGTCATAACTCTGTATATCTGTATATCTAGATTTCTTAGAATATAAAATAAGCAGTGAGGATATAAATCACCCGGGGCCCCGGAGCTGAACACAGTTTTTATTTTGTGTTTGTCAAGGCATTATGCTATGGGGGGCTGCTAAGGGGGCATTATACTGGGTATGGGGGCATTATACTGTGTATGGGGGCATTATATTGTATATGGGGCATTATATTGTATATGGGGCATTATACTGTGTATGGGCATTATTCTATGTGGGGCTACTTAGGGGACATGTGGTGGGAACTAAGAAGGCGTCGTCACTATGTGTTGAAGGGCACAAAATAATTACCTGGCTCAGGTTCAGGCGCTACCTAAAAAGACATTAAGCAGATATATAAGATTTCTATTCACTTTGGCTATTTATTACATTATTTTTATACCTCCTTTCCCATGATATGTAGGGATCCCTAGCGGACCTCTGCATATACCTAACTCCATACCTTGGTGGATATATGTACTTACCTCGGGTGCGGGCTCTGTGACAAGACATTAAAAAATAAATCCATTAGTCCAGCCATTACTAGATACCAGGAATCTACATAAGTTGTCAGTCTCTTCTGTGCAGCGCTGTTGGGGGAGACTCTATATGGCACATGTATATCAAATGGATGTGGCTTTAAGGTTGCTATGTCTACCAGCAAAACTCTGGCTTAGTCTTCTCAGCCAGTCAGAGGTTTCGGATCCAGAGACAATCTTGGGTTCACCATGCAATCAAAGGGTGAAGCAGGATATTTTAACCTGACACTGACATTGCTTGTTGCCTGTGATTCCATCTTGTATCTAGGCTCTATGTTCTCTGAACTCTCTCCCAGTATCTCACCCCTGTTTTGACTTGTCTACCTAGTTTACCCCTCTCTTACTGATTTGCTTTTTCTGACACCTTCTTGGTTTGACAGTGTCCTTGACTTCTGCTATTCCTCTGGTTTCATGTTGGCTACTCCCATATCCTTCTAGTTTTTGACCCCATTGTACTACTCTCTCTCTCTCTCTTTCTCTCTCTCTCTCTCTCTCTCTTTCTCTCTCTCTCTCTCTCTCTCTCTCTCTTCTCTCTCTCTCTCTCTCTCTCTCTCAGCGATAGGTTTTCTGCTTTGGTCCTTCGCCTACATGTGCACTAGTTTTCTGACAAATTGCTCCACAGATGCCACAATTTTATAGGGAATCGAATGCTTCAGGAGCAATTTCTGACACAACATATAAGACATACAAGGATCATTTACTATCCTTTGCTTCTAATTCATGTCGCTGAGGTAGGGTAGAAACCTGACTGAGAGCATGTGTGACCACCAACACTTGACTCATTAGGTGGACGTGCACATTTCTATACACTTTAAAAACCAGGTGGCGCCATACAATGTGATTAAATGTTATAACTCTGTATATCTGTATATCTAGATGTTTTATAACCTAAAATAAGCAGGGAAGATATAAATCACCCGGAGCCCCGGTGCTGAGCACAGTTTTTATTTTGTGTGTGTGAGGGCATTATGCTATATGGGGCTGCTAAGGGGGCATTATACTGTGTATGGGGGCATTATACTGTATATGGGGGCATTATACTGTATATGGGGGCATTATTCTATGTAGGGGCACTTAGGGGACATTACAATGTGTGCTGGGAACTAAGAAGGCGTCGTCACTATGTGTTGAACGGCACAAAATAATTACCTGGCTCAGGTTCAGGCTCTACCTATAAAGACATGAAGCAGATATATAAGATTTCTATTCACTTTGTCTATTTATTACTTAATTTTTGTTTCCATAACTTACAATTATTTCGGTGGAGAGTGACTGGGCCTGTGCTGTGAACGTCCCATAGAAATTGGGAATTAGGGGTCTGTGACTCTAGGACTGGTTGGGGAACCAAGAAGCGATGGGGAACAAGTGAGAGACTTTTTACATCTTTAGTATGTTTTTACAAAATTTTGGCCGGACCACCCTATAAAATACGACCATTTTGCCTTATTCTCTATATTAGCGGCTCTCTTAAAGGCATTTTCACATTGAAGAACTACAGGGTTCTTTTTTAAAAAATTTGATTATATAATAGGAGACAAAATATCTGCTGCCATATTAAAAGGAACCCATAAAATGGGACCCGACATGGAGAAACTCGGGACCTCCTTTCTCATGATATGTAGGGTTCCATGTAGTTGGATCCCCTCTGATCAGACAGATATAACTTACATTTGTGTTTAATCCCCTTTAACCTAACAACAAGTCACACACTCCAGCAGCAGGTAGTAACATAGTGGGCTTACCTCTGTTACCCCTCATGGGGTCTATTGTGACTGGGCCTCATTATGGAGATCCCTAGCGGACCTCTGCATATACCTAACTCCATACCTTGGTGGATATATGTACTTACCACGGGCACGGGCTCTGTCACAAGACATTAAAAAATAAAACCATTAGTCCAGCCATTACTAGATACCAGGAATCTACATAAGTTGTCAGTCTCTTCTGTGCAGCGCTGTTGGGGGAGATTCTATATGGCACATGTATATCAAATGGATGTGGCTTTAAGGTTGCTATATCTACCAGAGAACCTCTGGCTTAGTCTTCTCAGCCAGTCAGAGGTTTCGGATCCAGAGACAATCTTGGGTTCACCATGCAATCAAAGGGTGAAGCAGGATATTTTAACCTGACACTGACATTGCTTGTTGCCTGTGATTCCGTCTTGTATCTAGGCTCTATGTTCTCTGAACTCTCTCCCAGTATCTCACCCCTGTTTTGACTTGTCTACCTAGTTTATCACCCTCTTACTGATTTGCTTTATCTGACACCTTTTTGGTTTGACAGTGTCCTTGACTTCTGGTATTCCTCTAGTTCCATTTTGGCTATTCTCATATTCTTCTGGTTTTTAACCCCAGACATTGTACTACTCTCTCTCTCTGTCTGCCATAGGTTTTCTGCTTTGGTCCTTTGTCTGAATGTGCACTTGTTTTCTGACACATTGCTCTACAGACGCCACAACTTTATAAAGAATCAATTGCTTCAGGAACAATTCCTGACACTATACACTCACCGGCCACTTTATTAGGTACACCTGTCCAACTGCTCGTTAACACTTAATTTCTAATCAGCCAATCACATGGCGGCAACTCAGTGCATTTCGGCATGTAGACATGGTCAAGACAATCTCCTGCAGTTCAAACCGAGCATCAGTATGGGGAAGAAAGGTGATTTGAGTGCCTTTGAACGTGGTATGGTTGTTGGTGCCAGAAGGGCTGGTCTGAGTATTTCAGAAACTGCTGATCTACTGGGATTTTCACGCACAACCATCTCTAGGGTTTACAGAGAATGGTCCGAAAAAGAAAAAACATCCAGTGAGCGGCAGTTCTGTGGGCGGAAATGCGTTGTTGATGCCAGAGGTCAGAGGAGAATGGCCAGACTGGTTCGAGCTGATAGAAAGGCAACAGTGACTCAAATAGCCACCCGTTACAACCAAGTTAGCCAGAAGAGCATCTCTGAACGCCGCACAGTACGTCGAACTTTGAGGCAGATGGGCTACAGCAGCAGAAGACCACACCGGGTGCCACTCCTTTCAGCTAAGAACAGGAAACTGAGGCTACAATTTGCACAAGCTCATCGAAATTGGACAATTGAAGATTGGAAAAACGTTGCCTGGTCTGATGAGTCTCGATTTCTGCTGCGACATTCGGATGGTAGGGTCAGAATTTGGCATCAACAACATGAAAGCATGGATCCATCCTGCCTTGTATCAACGGTTCAGGCTGGTGGTGGTGGTGTCATGGTGTGGGGAATATTTTCTTGGCACTCTTTGGGCCCCTTGGTACCAATTGAGCATCGTTGCAACGCCAAAGCCTACCTGAGTATTGTTGCTGACCATGTCCATCCCTTTATGACCACAATGTACCCAACATCTGATGGCTACTTTCAGCAGGATAATGCAATGCCATGTCATAAAGCTGGAATCATCTCAGACTGGTTTCTTGAACATGACAATGAGTTCACTGTACTCCAATGGCCTCCACAGTCACCAGATCTCAATCCAATAGAGGAGCATCTTTGGGATGTGGTGGAACGGGAGATTCGCATCATGGATGTGCAGCCGACAAATCTGCGGCAACTGTGTGATGCCATCATGTCAATATGGACCAAAATCTCTGAGGAATGCTTCCAGCACCTTGTTGTATCTATGCCACGAAGAATTGAGGCAGTTCTGAAGGCAAAAGGGGGTCCAACCCGTTACTAGCATGGTGTACCTAATAAAGTGGCCGGTGAGTGTATATCTCTTCTCTCTATCTTATAAAAATGAATTCTTGTCTGTCCGTCTGTCTGTCTGTATGTTCTCTAATGCGAACCAAACGACTGGACCGATCTTCACCAAATTTGGTACAGAGATATTTCAGATATCCGGGAAGGTTTAAGACGAGACTCCAACTCGCTCAGACGTACCGTTGCTGAGATACAGCATTCCAAACACAGTGCCCCCCCTTAGTCAATACAAACCTGCAAGACTTTCACTCATATTCCAACTGCAATACACATGGTCACTCCACATACACAATACAACACTGATATCCAAACTGAGATACACGCATCAGAGGATTAGATACACAGATCAGCACACAGTATCACACGCCAGAGGATTAGATACACACGTCTGCACACAGTCCCACAAACCAGGGGATTAGATACGCACTTCTGCACACAGTTCCACACACTGAAGAATTTGATACGTGCATCTGCACACGGTTCCACATGCCGAAGGATTAGATACAGGCGTCTACACACAGTTCCACACCCCAGAGGATTAGATACGCACGTCTGCACACATTTGTACACGCCATAGGATTAGATACACGCGTCTGCACAGAGTACCACATGCCGTAGGATTAGATACATACGTCTACACATAGTTCCACACTCCAGAGGATTAGTTACGCGCATCTGCACACAGTACCACACGCCATAGGATTAGATACGCGCCTCTTCACACAATACCACACAGGGGAGGATTAGATACACGTGTCTTCACACAATTGTACACGCCATAGGATTAGATACACACGTCTGCACAGAGTACCACATGCCATAGGATTAGTTACACGCATCTACATACAGTTCCACACTCCAGAGGATTAGATACGCGCGTCTGCACACAGTTGTACACGCCATAGGATTAGATACACACGTCTGCACACAGTACCACATGCTGTAGGATTAGATACGCGCGTCTACACACAGTTCCACACGCCGAAGGATTAGATACGCGCCTCTTCACACAATACCACACAGGGGAGGATTAGATACATGTGTCTGAACACAGTACCACACTTTGGAGGATTAGATACATGCATCTGCACACAGTACCACATGCCAGATAATTAGATACGCGTCTCAGCACACAGTACCACACGGGGGAGGATTAGATTCGCGCATCTGCACACAGTACCTCACACCAGGGATTAGATACACCTGTCTGCACACAGTACCACATGCCAGAGGATTAGATACACGCGTCTGCACATAGTACCACATGCCTTAAGATTAGATATGCACGTCTGCACACAGTTTAATTTACCGGAGATACGTGCCTCTTCACACAATGCCACACGGGGGAGGATTAGATACACACATCTGCACACAGTACCACAACAACAAGGATTAGATACTTGCGTCTAAACACAGTACTGCATGGGGAAGGATTAGATACAGCTTTACTCCAGGTATCCATAACAACTGATCACAGGTTTTTCACTGATATCCAAAATGAGATACACATAATCACATGACGCTTATGGACATACACACAAACCACATACAAAATACATCAGTGCAAAACTGGACAATTCTTATGGGGCCACTAAACAAACATAACATGTAATATACCCATGCGAAGCCGGGTCCTCCCTCTAGTATGCGTATAAATATGCGCATATTTATGCGCGCACATATATATGCGCCCTATCCTGTATATGCGCGTACATATTTTTATATATATATATATATATATATATATATATGCGCGCTCACATATTTATGCGCGCACATATATACGCGACATATTTATGCGTGCACATATTTATGCGCGCACATATATGTGCCCAAACCTGTATATGCGTGCACATATTTATGCGTGCACATATTTATGCGCGCACATATTTATGCACCCTACCCTGTATATGCGCGCACATATTTATGCGCACACATATTTATGTGCCCTACGCTGTATATGCGCGCACATATTTTTGCGCGCACATATTTATGCGCGCACATACAGGGTAGGGCGCATTAATATGTGCGCGCATAAATATGTGCGCGCATATACAGGGTAGGATGCATACATATGTGCGCGCATAAATATGTGCGCGCATAAATATGTGCGCACATATACAGGGTAGTGCGCATAAATTTGTGCGCGCATAAATATGTGCGCGCATAAATATGCACGCGCATATACAGGGTAGGGCGCATATATGTGCGCACATAAATATGTGTGCGGATAAATATGTGCGCGCATATACAGGGTAGGGCGCATAAATATGTGCGCTCATATACAGGGTAGGGCACATAAATATGTGCGCACATAAATGTGTGCGCGCATAAATATGTGCACGCATGTACAGGGTAGGGCTCATATACAGGGTAGGGCGCATATATATGTGCGCGCATAAATATAAATGTGCGCGCATACAGGGTAGGGCGCATATATATGTGCGCGCATAAATATGTGTGCGCGTATACAGGGTAGGGCGCATATTCAGGGTAGGGCGCACATATTTATGCGCGCACATATTTATGCGCCCTACCCTGTATATGCGCGCACATATTTATGCGCACTACCCTGTATATGCACGCACATATTTATGCGCGCACATATTTATGCGCACTACCCTGTATATGCACGCACATATTTATGCGCGCACATATATATGCGCCCTACCCTGAATATGCGCCCTACCCTGTATACGCGCACACATATTTATGCGCGCACATATATATGCGCCCTACCCTGTATGCGCGCACATTTATATTTATGCGCGCACATATTTATGCGCCCTACCCTGTATATGCGCATACATATTTAGAGTCCTATGAAAAAGTTTGGGCACCCCTATTAATCTTAATCATTTTTAGTTCTAAATATTTTGGTGTTTGCAACAGCCATTTCAGTTTGATATATCTAATAACTGATGGACACAGTAATATTTCAGGATTGAAATTAGGTTTATTGTACTAACAGAAAATGCGCATAATGCATTTTTATATACATATATGCGCCCTCACATATTTATGCGCGCACATATATATGCGATATATTTATGCGTGCACATATTTATGCGTGCACATATATGTGCCCAACCCTGTATATGCGCGCACATATTTATACACCCTACCCTGTATATGCGCGCACATATTTATGCGCGCACATATTTATGTGCCCTACGCTGTATATGCGTGCACATATTTATGCGCGCACATATTTATGCGCCCTACCCTGTATATGCGCACATATTTATGTGGCCTACGCTGTATATGCGCGCACATATTTATGCGCCCTACCCTGTATATGCGCGCGCATATTTATGCGCACTACCCTGTATATGCACGCACATATTTATGCGCCCTACCCTGTATATGCGTGCACATTTTTATGCGTGCACATATTTATGCGCCCTACCCTGTATATGCGCGCACATATTTATGCGCACTACCCTGTATATGCACGCACATATTTATGCGCGCACATATTTATGCGCCTACTCTGTATATGTGCGCACATTTTTATGCGCGCACATATTTATGCGCGCACATATATATGCGCCCTACCCTGAATATGCGCCCTACCCTGTATACGCGCACACATATTTATGCGCGCACATATATATGCGCCCTACCCTGTATGCGCGCACATTTATATTTATGCGCGCACATATTTATGCGCCCTACCCTGTATATGCGCGTACATATTTATATACATATATGCGCCCTCACATATTTACGCGCGCACATATATATGCGACATATTTATGCGTGCACATATTTATGCGTGCACATATATGTGCCCAACCCTGTATATGCGCGCACATATTTATGCGCCCTACCCTGTATATGCGCGTGCATATTTATGCGTGCACATATTTATGCGTGCACATATTTATGCGCCTACTCTGTATATGTGCGCACATTTTTATGCGCGCACATATTTATGCGCGCACATATATATATGCGCCCTACCCTGAATATGCGCCCTACCCTGTATACGCGCACACATATTTATGCGCGCACATATATATGCGCCCTACCCTGTATGCGCGCACATTTATATTTATGCGCGCACATATTTATGCGCGCACATATATATGCGCCCTACCCTGTATATGCGCCCTACCCTGTATATGCGCGCACATATTTATGCGCGCACATATATATGCGCCTTACCCTGTATGCGCGCACATTTATATTTATGCGCGCACATATTTATGCGCGCACATATATATGCGCCCTACCCTGTATATGCGCCCTACCCTGTACATGCGTGCACATATTTATGCGCGCACACATTTATGTGCGCACATACTTATGTGCCCTACCCTGTATATGAGCGCACATATTTATGCGTGCACATATTTATGCGCCCTACCCTGTATATGCGCGCACATATTTATCCGCACACATATTTATGTGCGCACATATATGCGCCCTACCCTGTACATGCGCGTGCATATTTATGCGCGCACATATTTATGCGCGCACAAATATATGCGCGCACATATTTATGCGCCCTACCCTGTATATGCGCGCACATATTTATGCGCGCACATATTTATGCGCGCACATATTTATGCGCACACATATTTATGCGCCCTACCCTGTATATGCGCGTGCATATTTATGCGCGCACATATTTATGCGCGCACATATTTATGCGTGCACATATTTATGCGCCCCACTCTGTATATGCGCGCACATATTTATGCGCGCACATATTTATGCGCCTTACCCTGTATATGCGCGCGCAAATTTATGCGCACACATATTTATGCGCACTACCCTGTATATGCACGCACATATTTATGCGCGCACATATTTATGCGCCTACTCTGTATATGTGCGCACATTTTTATGCGCGCACATATTTATGCGCGCACATATATATGCGCTCTACCCTGAATATGCGCCCTACCCTGTATACGCGCACACATATTTATGCGCGCACATATATATGCGCCCTACCCTGTATGCGCGCACATATATATTTATGCGCGCACATATTTATGCGCCCTACCCTGTATATGCGCGTACATATTTATATACATATATGCGCCCTCACATATTTATACGCACACATATATATGCGACATATTTATGCGTGCACATATTTATGCGTGCACATATATGTGCCCAACCCTGTATATGCGCACACATGTTTATGCACCCTACCCTGTATATGCGCGCACATATTTATGCGCGCACATATTTATGTGCCCTACGCTGTATATGCGTGCACATATTTATGCGCGCACATATTTATGCGCCCTACCCTGTATATGCGCGCATATTTATGTGGCCTACGCTGTATATGCGCGCACATATTTATGCGCCCTACCCTGTATATGCGCGCGCATACTTATGCGCACTACCCTGTATATGCACGCACATATTTATGAGCCCTACCCTGTATATGCGTGCACATTTTTATGCGTGCACATATTTATGCGCCCTACCCTGTATATGCGCGTACATATTTATATACATATATGCGCCCTCACATATTTATACGCACACATATATATGCGACATATTTATGCGTGCACATATTTATGCGTGCACATATATGTGCCCAACCCTGCATATGCGCACACATGTTTATGCACCCTACCCTGTATATGCGCGCACATATTTATGCGCGCACATATTTATGTGCCCTACGCTGTATATGCGTGCACATATTTATGCGCGCACATATTTATGCGCCCTACCCTGTATATGCGCGCATATTTATGTGGCCTACGCTGTATATGCGCGCACATATTTATGCGCCCTACCCTGTATATGCGCGCGCATACTTATGCGCACTACCCTGTATATGCACGCACATATTTATGCGCCCTACCCTGTATATGCGTGCACATTTTTATGCGTGCACATATTTATGCGCCCTACCCTGTATATGCGCGCACATATTTATGCGCACTACCCTGTATATGCACGCGCATATTTATGCGCGCACATATTTATGCGCCTACTCTGTA
Source organism: Leptodactylus fuscus (assembly GCF_031893055.1). Lineage (NCBI taxonomy): Eukaryota > Metazoa > Chordata > Amphibia > Anura > Leptodactylidae > Leptodactylus > Leptodactylus fuscus. The sequence continues at coordinate 15,524,129 of NC_134271.1, read as the reverse complement.
TATGTGCGCACATTTTTATGCGCGCACATATTTATGCGCGCACATATATATGCGCCCTACCCTGAATATGCGCCCTACCCTGTATACGCGCACAAATATTTATGCGCGCACATATATATGCGCCCTACCCTGTATACGCGCACACATATTTATGCGCGCACATATATATGCGCCCTACCCTGTATGCGCGCACATTTATATTTATGCGCGCACATATTTATGTGCCCTACCCTGTATATGCGCGTACATATTTATATACATATATGCGCCCTCACATATTTATGCGCGCACATATATATGCGACATATTTATGCGTGCACATATTTATGCGTGCACATATATGTGCCCAACCCTGTATATGCGCGCACATATTTATGCGCCCTACCCTGTATATGCGCGTGCATATTTATGCGTGCACATATTTATGCGTGCACATAATTATGCGCCTACTCTGTATATGTGCGCACATTTTTATGCACGCACATATTTATGCGCGCACATATATATATGCGCCCTACCCTGAATATGCGTCCTACCCTGTATACGCGCACACATTTTTATGCGCTCACATATATATGCGCCCTACCCTGTATGCGCGCACATTTATATTTATGCGCGCACATATTTATGCGTGCACATATATATGCGCCCTGCCCTGTATATGCGCCCTACCCTGTATATGCGCGCACATATTTATGCGCGCACATACATATGCGCCTTACCCTGTATGCGCGCACATTTATATTTATGCGCGCACATATTTATGCGCGCACATATATATGCGCCCTACCCTGTATATGCGCCCTACCCTGTACATGCGTGCACATATTTATCCGCACACATATTTATGTGCGCACATATATGCGCCCTACCCTGTATATGCGCGCACATATTTATGCGCGCACATATTTATGCGCCCTACCCTGTATATGCGCGCGCAAATTTATGCGCGCACATATTTATGCGCACTACCCTGTATATGCACGCACATATTTATGCGCGCACATATTTATGCGCCTACTCTGTATATGTGCGCACATTTTTATGCGCGCACATATTTATGCACGCACATATATATGCGCTCTACCCTGAATATGCGCCCTACCCTGTATACGCGCACACATATTTATGCGCGCACATATATATGCGCCCTACCCTGTATGCGCGCACATTTATATTTATGCGCGCACATATTTATGCGCCCTACCCTGTATATGCGCGTACATATTTATATACATATATGCGCCCTCACATATTTATGCGCGCACATATATATGCGACATATTTATGCGTGCACATATTTATGCGTGCACATATATGTGCCCAACCCTGTATATGCGCGCACATATTTATGCACCCTACCCTGTATATGCGCGCACATATTTATGCGCGCACATATTTATGTGCCCTACGCTGTATATGCGTGCACATATTTATGCGCGCACATATTTATGCGCCCTACCCTGTATATGCGCGCATATTTATGTGGCCTACGCTGTATATGCGCGCACATATTTATGCGCCCTACCCTGTATATGCGCGCGCATATTTATGCGCACTACCCTGTATATGCACGCACATATTTTTGCGCGCACAAATTTATGCGCACTACCCTGTATATGCGCACATATTTATGTGCCCTACGCTGTATATGCGCACACATATTTATGCGCCCTACCCTGTATATGCGCGCGCATATTTATGCGCGCAAATATTTATGTGCACTACCCTGTACATGCACGCACATATTTATGCGCGCACATATTTATGCGCCCTACTCTGTATATGTGCGCACATTTTTATGTGCGCACGTATTTATGCGTGCACATATATATGCGCCCTACTCTGAATATGCGCCCTACCCTGTATACGCGCACACATATTTATGCGCGCACATATATATGCGCCCTACCCTGTATGCGCGCACATTTATATTTATGCGCGCACATATTTACGCGCCCTACCCTGTATATGCGCGCACATATTTATGCGCGCACATATTTATGCGCGCACATATTTATGCGCGCACATATTTATGCGCCCTACCCTGTATATGCGCGCGCAAATTTATGCGCGCACATATTTATGCGCACTACCCTGTATATGCACGCACATATTTATGCGCGCACATATTTATGCGCCTACTCTGTATATGTGCGCACATTTTTATGCGCGCACATATTTATGCACGCACATATATATGCGCTCTACCCTGAATATGCGCCCTACCCTGTATACGCGCACACATATTTATGCGCGCACATATATATGCGCCCTACCCTGTATGCGCGCACATTTATATTTATGCGCGCACATATTTATGCGCCCTACCCTGTATATGCGCGTACATATTTATATACATATATGCGCCCTCACATATTTATTCGCGCACATATATATGCGACATATTTATGCGTGCACATATTTATGCGTGCACATATATGTGCCCAACCCTGTATATGCGCGCACATATTTATGCACCCTACCCTGTATATGCGCGCACATATTTATGCGCGCACATATTTATGTGCCCTACGCTGTATATGCGTGCACATATTTATGCGCGCACATATTTATGCGCCCTACCCTGTATATGCGCGCATATTTATGTGGCCTACGCTGTATATGCGCGCACATATTTATGCGCCCTACCCTGTATATGCGCGCGCATATTTATGCGCACTACCCTGTATATGCACGCACATATTTATGCGCCCTACCCTGTATATGCACGCACATATTTTTGCGCGCACAAATTTATGCGCACTACCCTGTATATGCGCACATATTTATGTGCCCTACGCTGTATATGCGCACACATATTTATGCGCCCTACCCTGTATATGCGCGCGCATATTTATGCGCGCAAATATTTATGTGCACTACCCTGTACATGCACGCACATATTTATGCGCGCACATATTTATGCGCCCTACTCTGTATATGTGCGCACATTTTTATGTGCGCACGTATTTATGCGTGCACATATATATGCGCCCTACTCTGAATATGCGCCCTACCCTGTATACGCGCACACATATTTATGCGCGCACATATATATGCGCCCTACCCTGTATGCGCGCACATTTATATTTATGCGCGCACATATATATATGCGCCCTACCCTGTATATGCGCCCTACCCTGTACATGCGTGCACATATTTATGCGTGCACACATTTATGTGCGCACATATTTATGTGCCCTACCCTGTATATGAGCGCACATATTTATGCGCGCACATATTTATGCGCCCTACCCTGTATATGCGCGCACATATTTATCCGCACACATATTTATGTGCGCACATATATGCGCCCTACCCTGTATATGCGCGTGCATATTTATACGCGTGCATATTTATGCGCGCACATATTTATGCGCGCACAAATTTATGCGCACTACCCTGTATATGTGCGCACATATTTATGCGCGCACATATTTATGCGCCCTACCCTGTATATGCGCGCACATATTTATGCGCACACATATTTATGTGCGCACATATATGCGCCCTACCCTGTATATGCGTGCGCATATTTATGTGCGCACATATTTATGCGCGCGCATATTTATGCGCCCTACCCTGTATATGCGCGCACATATTTATGCGTGCACATATTTATGCGCGCACATATTTTTGCGCCCTACCCTGTATATGGGCGCACATATTTATGCGCGCACATATTTATGCGCCCTACCCTGTATATGCGCGTGCATATTTATGCGCGCACATATTTCTGCGCACTACCCTGTATATGCACGCACATATTTATGCGCGCACATATTTATGCGCCTACTCTGTATATGTGCGCACATTTTTATGCGCGCACATATTTATGCGCGCACATATATATATGCGCCCTACCCTGAATATGCGCCCTACCCTGTATACGCGCACACATATTTATGCGCGCACATATATATGCGCCCTACCCTGTATGCGCGCACATTTATATTTATGCGCGCACATATTTATGCGCGCACATATATATGCACCCTACCCTGTATATGCGCCCTACCCTGTACATGCGTGCACATATTAATGCGCGCACACATTTATGTGCGCACATATTTATGTGCCCTACCCTGTATATGAGCGCACATATTTATGCGCGCACATATTTTTGCGCCCTACCCTGTATATGCGCGCACATATTTATCCGCACACATATTTATGTGCGCACATATATGCGCCCTACCCTGTATATGCACGTGCATATTTATGCGCGCACATATTTATGCGCGCACAAATATATGCGCGCACATATTTATGCGCCCTACCCTGTATATGCGTGCACATATTTATGCGCGCACATATTTATGCGCACACATATTTATGCGCCCTACCCTGTATATGCGCGCACATATTTATCCGCACACATATTTATGTGCGCACATATATGCGCCCTACCCTGTATATGCGCGTGCATATTTATGCGCGCACATATTTATGCGTGCACATATTTATGCGCGCACATATTTATGCGCGCACATATTTATGCGCCCTACCCTGTATATGCGCGCACATATTTATGCGCACACATATTTATGCGCCCTACCCTGTATATGCGCGCACATATTTATCCGCACACATATTTATGTGCGCACATATATGCGCTCTACCCTGTATATGCGTGTGCATATTTATGCGCGCACATATTTATGCGTGCACATATTTATGCGCGCACATATTTATGCGCGCACATATTTATCTGCGCACATATTTATGCGCCCTACCCTGTATATGCGCGTGCGTATTTATGCGCGCACATATTTATGCGCGCACAAATTTATGCGCACTACCCTGTATATGCGCGCACATATTTATGCGCGCACATATATACGCGCCCTACCCTGAATATGCGCCCTACCCTGAATACACGCACACATATTTATGCGCGCACATATATATGCGCCCTAACCTGTATGTGCGCACATATTTATGCATGCACATATTTATGCGCCCTACCCTGTATATGCGTGCACATATTTATGCATGCACATATTTATGCGCCCTACCCTGAATATGCGCGCACATATTTATGCGCCCTACCCTGTATATGCGTGCGCATATTTATGCGCGCACATATTTATGCGCACTACGCTGTATATTCACGCACATATTTATGCGTGCACATATTTATGGTCCCTACTCTGTATATGTGCGCACATTTTTATGCGCGCACATATATATGCGCCCTACTCTGAATATGCGCCCTACCCTGTATACGCGCACACATATTTATGCGCGCACATATATATGCGCCCTACCCTGTATGCACGCACATTTATATTTATGCGCGCACATATTTATGCGCCCTACCCTGTATATGCACGCACATATTTATCCGCGCACATATTTATGCGCCCTACCCTTTATATGCGTGTGCGTATTTATGCTTGCACATATTTATGCGCGCACAAATTTATGCGCACTATCCTGTATATGCGCGCACATATTTATGCGCGCACATATTTATGTGCCCTACTCTGTATATGCACGCACCTATTTATGCGCGCACATATTTATGCGCCCTACCCTGTATATGCGCGTACATATTTATGCGTGCACATATTTATGCTCGCACATATTTATGCGCGCACATATATATGCGCGCACATATTTATGCGCCCTACCCTGTATATGCGCGTGCGTATTTATGCGCGCACATATTTATGCGCGCACAAATTTATGTGCACTATCCTGTATATGCGCGCACATATTTATGCGCTCACATATTTATGCGCCCTACTCTGTATATGCACGCACCTAATTATGCGCGCACATATTTTTGCGCCCTACCCTGTATATGCGCGTACATATTTATGCGTGCACATACTTATGCTCGCACATATTTATGCGCGCACATATATATGCGCCCTAACCTGTATGCGCGCATATATATATTTATGCGTGCACATATTTATGCGTGCACATATTTATGCATGCACATATTTATGCGCCCTACCCTGTATATGCGCGCACATATTTATGCGCGCACATATTTATGTGCCCTACCCTGTATATGCGCGCACATATTGATGCGCGCACATATTTATGCGCCCTACCCTGTATATGCGCGTACATATTTATGCGTGCACATATTTATGCATGCACATATTTATGCGCCCTACCCTGTATATGCGCGCACATATTGATGCGCACACATATTTATGCGCCCTACCCTGTATATGCGCGCACATATTTATGGATTAGATACGTGTGTGTGAACACAGTACCACACTTTGGAGCATTAGATGCATGCCTCTTCACACAGTACCACAAGCCAGAGAATTAGATACGCGTCTCAGCACACAGTATCACACGGGGGAGGATTAGATACGCGCGTCTACACACAGTACCACATGCCATAGGATTAGATACGCCCGTCTACACATAGTTCCACACGCCAAAGGATTAGATATGCGCCTCTTCACACAATACCACACAAGGGAGGATTAGATACGTGTGTGTGCACACAGTACCACACTTTGGAGGATTAGATACATGCCTCTGCACACAGTACCACAAGCCAGAGAATTAGATACGCGTTTCCACACACAGTATCACACGGGGGAGGATTAGATATGCACGTCTACACACAGTTCCACTCGCCATAGGATTAGATACGCGCCTCTTCACACAATACCACACGGGGAGGATTAGATACATGTGTCTGAACACAGTACCACACTTTGGAGGATTAGATACATGCATCTGCACACAGTACCACATGCCAGATAATTAGATACGTGTCTCAGCACACAGTACCACATGGGGGAGGATTAGATTCGCGCATCTGCACACAGTACCTCACACCAGGGATTAGATACACCTGTCTGCACACAGTACCACACACCAGAGGATTAGATACACGCGTCTGCACATAGTACCACATGCCTTAAGATTAGATATGCACGTCTGCACACAGTTTCATTTACCGGAGATATGTGCCTCTTCACACAATGCCACACGGGGGAGGATTAGATACACACATCTGCACACAGTACCAAACCAACAAGGATTAGATACTTGCGTCTAAACACAGTACTGCATGGGGAAGGATTAGATACAGCTTTACTCCAGGTATCCATAACAACTGATCACAGGTTTTTCACTGATATCCAAAATTAGATACACATAATCACATGACGCTTATGGACATACACACAAACCACATACAAAATACACCAGTGCAAAACTGGACAATTCTTATAGGGCCACTACACAAACATAACATGTAATATACCCATGCGAAGCCGGGTCCTCCCTCTAGTAATACATATAAGGATCACGTTCAATCAATTGGTACTAATGTGTGTTGCTGGAGTAGGGCAGAGACTTGACTGAGAGCATGTGTGTCCATAGAACTCAGCTCATTACATGGACGTGCACATTGCATTACACTTTAAAGACCAGGTGGCGCCATACAATGGGATTAAATGTTTTATTTTTGTATATCTAGCTGTTTTATAATATAAAATAAGCAGGGAGGATATAAATAATCCGGGCCGTGGAGCTGAGCACAGCTTTTATTTTGTGTGTGTGAGTGCATTATGCTATATGGGACTGTAAGGGGTCATTATACTGCGTATGGGGTCATTATACTGTATATGGGGGCATTATTCTATGTGGGGCCACTTAGGGGACATTACAATATGTGGTGGGAACTAAGAATGCGTCATCACTATGTGTTGAAGGGCACAAAATAATTACCTGGCTCAGGTTCAGGCTCAGGTTCAGGCTCAGGTTTAGGCTTTTCCTAAAAAGACATTAAGCAGATATATAGGATTTCTATTCACTTTGGCTATTTATTACATTATTTTTGTTTCCTTAGCTTACGATTATTTCAGTGGAGAGTGACTGGGCTTGTGCTGTGAACTTCCGATAGAAACTGGGAATTAGGGGTCTGTGACTCTAGGACTATCAAGACCAGACCAATGTAAAGAATAGAGCTCCACCTCATTAAGTCTGCCTACCCCATAGTTCAAAAGCATTGGTAAGATTTGTAAGCATTCAGCAGCTTCATGACAACCACCAGTCCCAAGAAGAAAGGAGTCTCAAGCCCCCCATTTTCCAAGATAAGGTCACAGGACAGGCACAATTGCACAGACCCTTGCACGGAACCTATCTATAAAACATAGTGTATGACACTGTCAGGGCTCCTAGGAACCTATCTATAAAACATAGTGTATGACACTGTCAGAGCTCCTTGGAACCTATCTATAAAACATAGTATATGACACTGTCAGGGCTCCTAGGAACCTATCTATAAAACATAGTGTATGACACTGTCAGAGCTCCTAGGAACCTATCTATAAAACATAGTATATGACACTGTCAGGGCTCCTAGGAACCTATCTATAAAACATAGTGTATGACACTGTCAGGGCTCCTAGGAACCTATCTATAAAACATAGTATATGACACTGTCAGGGCTCCTAGGAACCTATCTATAATACATAGTGTGTGACACTGTCAGGGCTCCTAGGAACCTATCTATAAAATATAGTGTATGATACTGTCAGGGCTCCTAGGAACCTATCTATAAAACATAGTGTATGACACTGTCAGGGCTCCTAGGAACCTATCTATAAAACATAGTGTATGACACTGTCAGGGCTCCTAGGAACCTATCTATAATACATAGTGTATGACACTGTCAGGGCTTCTAGGAACCTATCTATAAAACATAGTGTATGACACTGTCAGGACTCCTAGGAACCTATCTATAAAACACAGTGTATAACACTGTCAGGGCTCCTAGGAACCTATCTATAAAACATAGTGTATGACACTGTCAGGGCTCCTCGGAACCTATCTATAACATAGTGTATGACACTGTCAGAGCTCCTAGGAACCTATCTATAAAACATAGAGTAGAACACTGTCAGGGCTCCTTGGACTTTATATAACATAGTTTATGACACTGTCACAGTTCCTACGACTCTATATCTATATAACATAGTGTATGACACTGTCAGGGCTCCTAGGACATTTCTTGGTCTGCAAGGCAAGCCCAGCTAAAGTAAGGTCAAAGTGACATGAATGTCACTATGTATGAAATATATGTCTATGCAAAAATGAGGGGTAAACAGTGGATACAAACTGTTTGTTAAACCATTCACAGAGCTGAGCCTTTTTAACAACTTTTTCTAGTCAATTTTTCTGCATTTTTTTTTTTTAAACAAAGACACTTTTGCAAAAAAACTCCCCCAAAAACAGGAACATGAGATTTGGCACTGAAAGAGTTACACTCTGCGTCATAGACATATTGGATTTTTGGAGTGACAATGGCAGTTTTTCTGTATTTTTTAGATTGAAAAGGTAAAAAACTTAACAAAATGAGATTTTGCACTAAAAAGGTTCACTCAACTCTACCTGGAGGACAGATGGGATCAGGATGCCGAGGGAGGCAGTGTGATTCTGGGCAATGTTCAACCAGGACACCTTGGATCCTGGCACCATGTAGATGTGACATGTACCATGAACCTGAGCTCACTAGCGCCCCCCATATATACCTATCTATATAACATGGTGAATAAGCGCACTTACCGGAGACTTGATAGTAACTGTGAAAAGACGTTATAGGATAAAACCATTAGTCAAGCCATTGTTGGACATTATTATACATTTTCTTTGGTGGCTTGACTAAATAGGGGCGCGGGACATAAATCTTAATCCATTAACATAATTACCTGGCAGGGGTTTCTGTGGCCTCTAAAAAAAAAGAAGACATGTAAGATTTCTATTCATTATGGCTGTTTGTTACTTTATTTTTGTCTCCTTTGCACCCATTTCAGTGGAGATTGACTGTACATGGCCTGCGACCTTCCCAATGAAATAGCACTCTGGAATGGCAGCAGTCCCTCAAGAGGGTTTCAAGATATGACCAAATGATAGATCTCCACCTCCCTAAGTTTGCCTATCCCTGGTTGTTGTGGGAGGTCTTCAGCTTCAGGACCACCACCAAGAATAATGGAGTCCCCGATCCATAATTTTCGTGTTCTGTGAGCGTCCTGTTGAAACGGGATAATGTGGACTCTATGGATGTCTGGATGGAAGGAAGTCCCTCCAGAGGGTCTCAAGACCGACCTATGTACAGCATGGATTTCCGTCTCTCTAAGTTTTCCTACATCTGCTTGTAAAGGGTTGGTATGATTTTTGAGAACTCAACAGCTCCAAGATGGCCCGCAGTCCACCATTTTCAAAAAGAAAGGGCACAATCATGCTGACCCCTGTCCACTGCCCAAAGACACAATGGACACATCGGAAGTGGACCATGGGTTGTCAGAAGAGTTGACCTGGTCACATTTTCTTTTACATCATGTGTAGTTCATGTGTGTCACTTATCTGGGGCAGAAATGGCACAAGGATGTCCCAAGTACAATGAAGGTGCCAGTGGAGGTAATGTGAGGTTCTGAGCAACGTTCTGTTGAGGAACCTTGAGTCTTGGCATCATGTGAAAGTTACTAGGACATGTCTCGCCTACCTAAACAATCTACAGACCAAGTATTCCCCCTTCATGGCCACAGTGCCCCCTAGGCAGTGGCCTCTTTCAACATGTCCCAGAATGTGGAACTTGACAAGACATCAGTGGAATAACTTAGCTCCAAATTTCCCAGACCTCAATCCGATTGATTATCTCTGAGATGTTCTGGATCTTTGGAGACCACAATAAGCAGCTTACAGGACTTAAAGGATCGAATGTTTTGGTGGAAGATACTACAGGACACCTTCAGAGGTCTTGTGAAGTCCATGACTCCATGGGTCAGAGCTGTTTTAGTGGCAGTAGAATTGGTTCAGTCTATGGATAGGGGATACCTTCATGATCATTGGTGGCCTGACCACTGGGACCTCCACTCTCCTGAGCCAAGCGGTTATTTTCTAGCCAAGCACTGTACCTCTGGTTCTCCCATAGAGAATTAATTTTGTGGGAGGGCACATGCTCATATCGTATGTTGACGCGGGGGTGCTCGGAGCACAGGGGGAACGCATACAACGATGTCAATATGCAAATGAGGACACATTTTTGGGACTTCCTCTCATGCATCCAATTGAAGAGGACTACAATCGGTCAACAGTGGCTGATAACAGAGAACAATAGATTGTATGCAACACAACAAGAAATGATGACAATCTTACCTTTAGGTATCCCAGACCTGTAAGAATACAGATTTTTGTTATTGTGATACTGCTGCTCTTATTCAGCTCTACGTCTTGTGTTCATTCTGGTGGATTCCATCTTTGTCTTGTGATTTGCAAAAAGAAATGTGACCTCAGGTTTGGCCCCTGAATCTGGTTGTGACATAGGCCGGGGGTCATTATAGTAAATGTCAGCTGTAGGATTTGCCACTTAAAGGGGTTGTCTAAACTTTTTTCAAATGTTTGCAGACATGACCCTTACATATTAGTAAAGCTTCTACAAGGAGCACATCATTCCCTGGAGTAGCCAGCTTACATATACAGCACATTGATTTCAATAAAGATTGTGTAATGCTCCATTGTACCTGTGGTGGAGCTGTAGGAACACTTGCTGCCTGATTCCTTCACAATTTACAGAGGATCGCTAGAGATCACAACTAAAACACATCTATTCATCCACATAATTACCAATTCTGAGGTTGGTAAAATAGGGACATTTAAGTCCCCCCCCCCCAGTTACTGAGGGTACTATACTGTGTGGGGGCCACAAAAGTAATTTATACTACGTTGAAGATACAAAGGGGTATTGTACAGTGTGGCTAACACTAAGGGAGCATTATACTGTGTGGGGGACATTAAGGGGCATTACACTATGTGGGGGACATTAAGGGGCATTATACAGTTTGGGGGATACTAAGGGGCATTATACAGAGTGGGGGACACTAAGGGGCATTATACAGAGTGGGGGACACTAAGGGGTATTATACTGTTAGCATTATACACTGTGGGGGACATTAAGGGGTATTTTATAGTGTGGGTGTACTAAAGAGGGCATATCCTATGTGGAGGACACTAAAGGAGCATTATACTGTGTGGGGGACATTAAGGGGCATTTTACTGTGTGAGAGGACATTCAGGGGCATTATACTGTGTGTGGGACGTTAAGGGGCATTTTACTGTGTGGGGGACATTAAGGGGCATTATACAGTGTGGGGGACACTAAGAGAGCATTATACTGTGTGGGGGGGGACATTAAGGGGCATTATACAGTGTGGAGGACACTAAGGGATCATTATACTGTGTGGGGGACATTAAGGGGCATTATACTGTGTTGGGCAGGCATATCAAACTCCGGGTACCCCGGGGGCCACATGAGTAACAAGAGGTTGTTGCGAGGGCCGCACATAGCAGCTAATGGCTAGGGCCTAGGGGACTGATCACTAATACCATGCATTGCAAAAATCCGGCATTTCTATTGCAGGCTACATAGAGTAGCCTACAATAGAAAGTATAGAATGACAGGCTGGAGCCTCACAAGGCTTCCGGCTGCCATAAAAATGCCCGCACGCCCCGAATCTTGCTCCGGGTGCCTGCGATTGCCGGTAAAATGGCACCTCAGTTAAAGCTAGCAGACACCATTATTGTGTTGGAGTGCTGGGGAAGGGTTGGAGTGCTGGGGGGGGGGGGGGGAGGGGCTTCTGGATGTCTGGCCCTTCCTTGGGCCTGAGGACTTTTTCCCACCCACTTGCAATTCTTGCACTTGGGGGTTAATAGGAGCACTATAGACTGTAATGCTCCAATTAACCCCCAAGTGAAAGAATTACAAGGTGGGTGGAAAAAAAAACAGTCCTCAAGCCCAAGAAAGGGCCAGACAGACATTAAAAAGCCCCCCTCCCCCACCAACCCTCCCCCAGCGCCCCAACTCTTCCCCAGCACTCCAACCCCCCCCCCCCCCATCATCATAAATCTAGTATTTACCTGCTTCTGCTCTTCAGCCTGCGCAGCGGTCTTGTGAGACCGCGTAGGACGCAGGCACACGTCGGGTATGGGCCTGATTACGTGGCCACGTCACCCAGTATGTGAGGAGGAGGGGCGGAGTGGAGGGAGAAGGGGGCGAAGCGGAGGGAGGAGGAGGCGGAGCAGGCAGAGAGCAGGCAGGGAGACCTGAGGGAGGTGAGGGGCGGCCGCTAGAGCAGCGCTGCATCCAGCAGGGCCGCCCCAATCCACCGCTCACTTTCCTTGTACATCTGCGGCCCGCACAAAAGTCTCAAACTTTGTCTCTAAAGTTTAGGGACAAAGTTTGAGACTTTTGTGCGGGCCGCAGATATGCCTGCAAAGGGCCGCATGTTTGACATGCCTGGTGTGGGGGACACTAAGGGAGCATTATACTGTGCTTTACACAAAAATGGCCCCTATTACTGTGGGGGCCACATAGGGACTGGGTGGGGCCCATGAATAAATTTGCAAATATTAAACTATGGAGGGTGTGTTCAGCAGTCGCCCTGTGTAAAATATGGAGTCTGGCATTTTATTGGACAAAATAGTGCAGTGACCTGTAAACAGGGGATGTGGTCTAAAAAAATGTTTGCTCTTCAACACTCTCCAATTTCCCTTATTTCCCTGTAAATAGGGAACATAAGATTGTCAGGTATGAATACACTATATACTGCCCAATACAATCTACAATACTGTACAATGTACAACATACAGCAACCGTTAGCTTGACATCTAATGTGTTATGTACCATTCATATGTCAGATGTCAAGCTAAAGTTTGCCACATCCGTAGGTGTGATATATCATTAATATTGTGTTGTGTTCAAGCCCAGAAGAGAAGCCGTAACATTTTCCTAATGTTGTCTTGTCCGACCAGGAAAATTGCCAAAACAATCGTGTCCGGCAGAAAGTCATCCTGAAAATGAATGGCTGATGTAAAAATAGATGCAAGTGCTGTGACCCGATGTCATAAAAATTCATAGTACGAGATTTTATACCAAAGGAAAATGAAGGGACACGTGTACTGTAGGTATAAATGTGCGTGTGATATTGGGCTTAAGGGGGTAATTGGGGGCCTCTAGAGCCCATATCACACCAAGCAGGCATCCTGCAGATCTTGAATGGGAGTTGAAAGTCCCTTCTGATTTTGTAATCAAAATTAAGGACTTGTTGCTGCACCCCCAGAGGCCCCCTACACACATGCAGGGCTCTCATATATATTATAATGGCCCCCTCCGAGCCCTCACAACATATAGTGGCCTCTTCAGTGCCCCACACACAGTATAAAGACCCCTTTAGTGCCCCCACACATAATATAATGGTCTCTCATTGCACTCACACACAACATAATGGCCCCCAATGTCCACACACAGTATAATAGCTTCCTCAGTGCCCTCACAACATATAGAGGCCCCCTCAGTGCCCCCAGACATATTATAATGGCTCCATCAGAGTCCACACATACAATATAATGGACCCTTTAGTGCCCCTGCACACAGTATAATGGCCCTTTAGTGCCGTCACACACATAATAGTCCCCTCACAACATTCAGAGGTCCCCTCAGCGCCCCCCCACACAGTATAATGGCCCCTTCAGTGCCCCCCACACAGTATAATGGCCCCTTCAGTGCCCCCCCCACACAGTATAATGACACCTTCAGTGCCCTCCCACACAGTATAATGGCCCCTCAGTGCCCCCCCACACAGTATAATGACCCCTCAGTGCCCCCCCACACAGTATAATGACTCCTTCAGCGCCCCCCCACACAGTATAATGGCCCCTTCAGTGCCCCCCCACACAGTATAATGGCCCCTTCAGTGCCCCCCACACAGTATAATGGCCCCTTCAGTGCCCCCCCCACACAGTATAATGACCCCTTCAGTGCCCTCCCACACAGTATAATGGCCCCTCAGTGCCCCCCCACACAGTATAATGACCCCTCAGTGCCCCCCCACACAGTATAATGACTCCTTCAGCGCCCCCCCACACAGTATAATGGCCCCTTCAGTGCCCCCCCACACAGTATAATGGCCCCTTCAGTGCCCCCCCACACAGTATAATGGCCCCTCAGTGCCCCCCCACACAGTATAATGACCCCTTCAGAACCCCCCAACATAGTATAATGGCTCCTTCAGTGCTCCCCCACACAGTATAATGGCCCCTCAGTGCCCCCCCACAAAGTATAATGACCCCTTCAGTGCCCCCCCACACAGTATAATGACCCCTTCAGTGCCCCCCCACACAGTATAATGGCCCCTCAGTGCCCCCACACACAGTATAATGACCCCTTCAGTGCCCCTGCACACAGTATAATGGCTCCTTCAGTGCCCCCCCACACACAGTATAATGGCCCTTTAGTGCCCTCACACACATAATAGTGCCCTCAGTGCCCCCAGACATACCATAATGGCTACATCAGAGCCCCCACACACAGTATAATGGCCCCTTCAGTGCCGTCACACACATAATAGTCCCCTCAGTGCCCTCACAACATATAGTCGCCCCCTCAGTGCCCCCCCACACAGTATAATGGCATCCTCATTATCCCCACATGTAGCATAATGACCCCCACACACATTATAATGACCCCCTCAACCTCCCCCATTGTATAATGACCCCTCAGACGGTAATTTCCAGGGAGCGAGGGGCCAGCTGGATTCAATACTCACAGCTCTGCCCCCACTACTTCTAGGTCTTGGTCACGGGGGGGGGGGGGGGGGGGGGGGGTTCCTTTAACACCAATGATCACTTCCTTCAATACCGATTTGCACTTCTAAACTGCTAGGACACACAGGCTATCCGAGGTCAAAGTAAGGATGGCTGCCACAGCCGGGTTATGGCATTCATCCTTGCCGCACTGTTGATCACCTCATTGGGAACACCGATTATCACATCATTCCCATGGGGCGCTTGGGGGTCTCAATATCTCATCAAGCAGATAAGTGTTTTTTTTAGGAAAGTCTTAAAGGGATTGTTAACTTCTCTCTTTGTGTTAGATAGGTCTGTTGACTCCAAAATGAATACAGTTTATCCTACGGCTGGGACACCTTGCAATCGGCTGTAATCTGTGGGTGGTCCGGGCAGCAGCGAGTCAATCCCCTTACAGCACCGCCACAGGAGAGATGAAGAATTGCACAGTTCTTATGGAATTCAATGGGCTGTCCATGTAATGCATGAATCTGCTGGGTCCTCCAGAACAAGAGACGCTCTTTGCAGCTGCTAACCTAGAAGACTCCTGAACAGAGGTCTTTAATTTTTTTTTTCTAACCCCTTTAATATCTATGATCTAACAATGTAATATTCACAAGCTCATATCAGTTTGTGTATGCAGCTCCTATGCAAACCTATTCTCCATCGGTACAGACTGCAATGGAATCCTGGGTGTATTCTGATGCTCTTGTCTGGGGGAACATGGCATGGACCCTGCAGACTCTGACTACACACTGTTCTATTTGTAGTCTGTAACCATAGAGATTAATCGAATTTATTGAAGCAATAAAAAACTGGCTCAATACAATTGTATGAATGATACGAGCGAGCACCGCAGCTGTATAAGCGGTATACAAAAACACAGAGCAAGTATTTGCCGTATACTCACCACCCGAGCCTTTCTAAAACCAAAAAAAAAAAAGTTGTATAAACAACACAGTTCTTTACTGGGGCATTGTTGGTTTTTGTATACATATATTATATTACTAAGGCTCGGTTCACACTAGTGTTGCATCTCTGGTGGAAGAAAAATCCACTGTGCAGAAGTCTTTACTATTACACTTTTATGAAGATGGATAGATAGATAGATAGATAGATAGAGTGGCGTAACTACCGCCATAGCAGCGGAGGCAGCTGCCACAGGACCCGGGACATTGGGGGCCCAGTGACAGCCACTACCGCTGCTATCATAATACTCCGGGGTCTTTTCGGACCCCTGACTATAATGATCGGCGGCCTGGGTGAGGTAAGAAACATAAAAAACACTGTTACTTACCTCTCCACGATCCGGGCAGGTTTCGGCCTAGTCGTCTGACGTCTCATGACCACGGCCTGTGTCCCGGGCCATGTGACGTCTCACATCAATGAAGAGCGACTACTTCGGAGGCCGACAGCGTAGGAGCCGGGAGATAGGTAACAGAGGTTTTTTTTATGTTTTTCTCCCCCTAGGTCTCCGATTATTATACTCTGGGGTCTGAAAAGACCCCAGAGTATAATAATTGTTTATGGGTGTCCACAGTAGAGCATAATACTGTGTGCAGGGGCCACTATGGGGGATAATACTGTGTGCAGGGGCCACTATGGGGGATAATACTGTGTGCAGGGGCCACTATGGGGGATAATACTGTGTGCAGGGGCCACTATGGGGGATAATACTGTGTGCAGGGGCCACTATGGGGGATAATACTGTGTGCAGGGGCCACTATGGGGGATAATACTGTGTGCAGGGGCCACTATGGGGGATAATACTGTGTGCAGGGGCCACTATGGGGTATAATACTGTGTGCGGGGCCACTATGGGGGATAATACTGTGTGCAGGGGCCACTATGGGGGATAATACTGTGTGCAGGGGACACTATGGGGTATAATACTGTGTGCAGGGGCCACTATGGGGGATAATACTGTGTGCAGGGGCCACTATGGGGGATAATACTGTGTGCAGGGGCCACTATGGGGGATAATACTGTGTGCAGGGGCCACTATGGGGGATAATACTGTGTGCAGGGGACACTATGGGGGATAATACTGTGTGCAGGGGACACTATGGGGGATAATACTGTGTGCAGGGGCCACTATGGGGGATAATACTGTGTGCAGGGGCCACTATGGGGGATAATACTGTGTGCAGGGGCCACTATGGGGGATAATACTGTGTGCAGGGGACACTATGGGGGATAATACTGTGTGCAGGGGCCACTATGGGGGATAATACTGTGTGCAGGGGCCACTATGGGGGATAATACTGTGTGCAGGGGACACTATGGGGTATAATACTGTGTGCAGGGGCCACTATGGGGGATAATACTGTGTGCAGGGGCCACTATGGGGCATAATACTGTGTGCAGGGGCCACTATGGGGGATAATACTGTGTGCAGGGGCCACTATGGGGGATAATACTGTGTGCAGGGGACACTATGGGGGATAATACTGTGTGCAGGGGCCACTATAGGGGATAATACTGTGTGCAGGGGCCACTATGGGGGATAATACTGTGTGAAGGGGTCACTATGGGGGATAATACTGTGTGCAGGGGCCACTATGGGGGATAATACTGTGTGCAGGGGCCACTATGGGGGATAATACTGTGTGCAGGGGCCACTATGGGGGATAATACTGTGTGCAGGGGCCACTATGGGGGATAATACTGTGTGCAGGGGCCACTATGGGGGATAATACTGTGTGCAGGGGACACTATGGGGGATAATACTGTGTGCAGGGGCCACTATGGGGGATAATACTGTGTGCAGGGGACACTATGGGGGATAATACTGTGTGCAGGGGCCACCATGGGGATAATACTTTGTGCAGGGGCCACTATGGGGGTAATACTGTGTGCAGGGGACACTATGGGGTATAGTACTGTGTGCAGGGGCCACTATAGGGGATAATACTGTGTGCAGGGGCCACTATGGGGCATAATACTGTGTGCAGGGGCCACTATGGGGGATAATACTGTGTGCAGGGGCCACTATGGGGGATAATACTGTGTGCAGGGGACACTATGGGGGATAATACTGTGTGCAGGGGCCACCATGGGGATAATACTGTGTGCAGGGGCCACTATGGGGGATAATACTGTGTGCAGGGGACACTATGGGGGATAATACTGTGTGCAGGAGCCACTATGGGGCATAATACTGTGTGCAGGGGCCACTATGGGGGATAATACTGTGTGTAGGGGCCACTATGGGGCATAATACTGTGTGCAGGGGCCACTATGGGGGATAATACTGTGTGCAGGGGCCACTATGGGGCATAATACTGTGTGCAGGGGACACTATGGGGGATAATACTGTGTGCAGGGGACACTATGGGGGATAATAATGTGTGCAGGGGCCACTATGGGGGGTAATACTGTGTGCAGGGGCCACTATGGGGCATAATACTGTGTGCAGGGGCCACTATGGGGCATAATAGAGCGTAGGAGGGGGTCGGTCAAGGTCTTTGATTTCGGTCGGGGGGAATGTCAAAAGTTCCCCACGGGGCCCCGCCATTTCTAGTTACGCCACTGGATAGATAGATAGATAGATAGATAGATAGGAGATAGATAGATAGATAGATAGATAGATAGATGATAGAGAGATAGATAGATAGATAGATATTAGATAGATAATAGACAGATAGATAGATAATACTTATAGATATTTCTTCTATTAAAGTATTTCAGCTGCACCAGACCACAATAGATAGATAGATAATAGATACTTATAGATAGATAACACAATGACTTACTGGCCTTCTTCTAGCTTCCACAGAATTGAGAACAAGGACTACGAGGAGAGAAAACACCAGAGCTCGCCTTCCTACCATAGTGAGAGTCAGAGGCTGGAGATACTGAGGGGACTCGGGGCCTGTTGGTCAGTGGGACTGCTGGAATCACCTCGACCTGACTTCTTATAGTCACATCGCGGAGCCCTGTAGGTTAGAGGTGGAGCTCTGGAGAACATCCAACTCATACAGTCTACACCCTCGCAGAGAATACGTTTCATGGAGCAGAACTGGACGTGGAATAGGGAAGGTTTGGAAATATTTACCTTCCATATGGTAGAGTAGTAGTTCCCATACAGTAGTACCTATATAACAGTACCACATTGTAACAACAATAGTATAGTAGTGTCCATATACTAACTCCTTCTTGTCTACCCCAGTATTTTAGGTGATATATGTTTGTAATAGGGGGAGAGCCAGTTTTGGATTGCCCACAAAAGTACCAGATGAACCACCAGTGGGTTCTGCAGAAGACACAACTAAATCCAAAGAGACTGTGGGTTATTTTCTTGGGGGTTCTTGGAGGGTGGAAGCCCTGACTCATTATAATTGGTGGGTCTAAGGAACCTCAGTCCAAACTGGTTCCCTAGTTTTCACCCATTAACCCCCCATCTGCTTCACAGAACTGCAAGGTCGCTACTCCTAGGAGTGGTCTCATTGTACTGGTATCAGACCAAGGTGGCACCAAAGAGGCAGGTAAGAAATGGTGTCAAAGGACAAGGCGAGATCAGGACAGGCAGAGTTCAGGGGGTATCAGGATACGGGCAGAGGTCAAGGATGGCAGAGTAAAGTCAGTATAAAAATTATACATTTTACAGACAGGAATACGATAGAAAATAACAGTATAGATAACATCACTGAGCCATCATTACATCACTATTGACAATAGGTGATGTCACAATTTATCTCCTCCCCCTCCCTGTACAAAACTCTCCCATAGTCATCCATGAGTCAGGTCCAGACTATTGCTGCCTATGGCCATAACACTGCTGTAAAGTATATCCCTAAATGCTGTTAACAGAGCAGACGAGAACCTTCGGCAAGATGGCCGCCCACATAATCATGGATGGACAGGAAATAGAATGAAAAAGGTCATTGATTTAACCCCTTCCCGCCGATGGCATTTTTTGATTTTCGTTTTTCGTTTTTGACTCCCCTCCTTCTAAACCCCATAACTTTTTTATTTCTCTGCTCCCAGAGCCATATGAGGTCTTAATTTTTGCAGGACAAATTTTTCTTCATGATGCTACCATTAATTATTCTATATAATGTACTGGGAAGCAGGAAAAAAATTCAGAATGGGGTGGATTTGAAGAAAAAATGCATTTCTGCGACTTTCTTACGGGCTTTGGTTTTACGGCGTTCACTGTGCAGCCAAAATGACATGTCCCCTATATTCTGTGTTTCGGTACGGTTCCAGGGATACCAAATTTATATGGTTTTATTTACATTTTGACCCCTAAAAAAAATTCCAAAACTGTGTTAAAAAATTTTTTTTCTAAAAGTCGCCATATTCCGACGGCCGTAACTTTTTTATACGTAAGTGTACGGGGATGCATAGGGCGTATTTTTTTGCGGGGCCGGGTTTACTTTTTGATTCTACCATTTTCGGGAAATGTTATTGCTTTGATCACTTTTTATTCAAATTTTTATCAGAATCAAAACAGTGAAAAAACGGCGGTTTGGCACTTTCGACTATTTTTCCCGCTACGGCGTTTACCGAACAGGAAAAATATTTTTATAGATTTGTAGAGTGGGCGATTTCGGACGTGGGGATACCTAACATGTATATGTTTCACAGTTTTTAACTACTTTTATATGTGTTCTAGGGAAAGGGGGGTGATTTGAACTTTTAATTCTTTTTATATTTTTTTATATTTTTTTAACTTTTTTTTTTAATTTTTTTTTTGCATTTATTAGACCCCCTAGGGGTGTTGAACCCCAGGGGGTCTGATCACTAATGCAATGCATTACAATGCTAATGCATTGCAAAAAATCATCCTTTCTTTTGCAGGCTGCATAGACCAGCCTGCAAAAAAAAAGGATTTGCAGACAAGCCTGGGAGCCTGTACAAGGCTCCCAGCTGTCATGGCAATGGGACGTCAGCCCTGGAGCATGCTCCAGGAGCCGGCGATCCCGGCCAAAATGGCAGCACCCATGCGCCGCCAGGAAAATGGCGCCTCCGTACTATTACGGCGCATGTCGGGAAGGGGTTAATGCATAATTTGATACAATTTTGGAGATTTAGAAACTAGAGAGGCTTCGAAGCTTTCTTAAAGGGATTCTATCACTAAATCGCTTTTTTTTTTTTTTTTTTTGCTTTAGACGTCGGTATAGCCTTTAGAAAGGCTATTCGTCTCTTACCTTTAGACGTGGTCTCCGCGGCACCGTTCCTTAGAAATACCAGTATGCAAATGAGTTCTCCACAGCAATGGGGGCGGGCTCCAGCGCTCAAACAGCAATGGGGGCATCCCCACTGCTGCCAGAGAGCTCTCTCCAGAGACGCCTCCATCTTCAGCTGCAACCCCGCCTTTTCTGTCTTCCGTGTTGGTCCAATCTCTGACGCCTGCGCAGTACGCTTCTGTATTGAACTACAAGAGCAAGAGGGCCTCCCAAAAATGGCCGCCGCCGCCGGCCAGCCGCAGTACGCTCCTGTTTTGAACTACAAGAGCAAGATCGGCTCTCTGGCAGCAGTGGGGACACCCCATGTTCGTTTGAGCACTGGGGCCCGCCCCCATTGCTGCGGAGAACTCATTTGCATACTGGTTAAAACTGGTATTTCTAAGGAACGGCGCCGCGGAGACCATGGCTAAAGGTAAGAGACGGATAGACTTTCTAAAGGCTATTCTGACGTCTAAAGCAAAAAAAAGCGCGATTTAGTGGTAAAATCCCTTTCAGATTGAACGGTTCTCCTGGGGACAATGTGTTACTGATATTTGGCACCTGAGAAATAAATACTACACTTAGTGAGGTTGGTTTTTGCCTTGGGATATTTTTGTAAAATTTGGTCCCTCAGGCCTCACATCTGCGTTCAGTATTCTGTTCGGGGAGTCTGAATGGGGACCCCACGAACCGAATACCGAACGCATTGACAAGCGTTGAGCAATGAAAGCACACGGACCCCATAGATTATAATGGGGTCCGTGTGTTTTCCACGCAGTGTCCGCACAAGTCATGTGGAGAGAAAAGTAGTTCATGAAGTGCTTTTCTCTCCACATGACTCGTGCATACAGCATGCGGAAAACACACGGACCCCATTATAATCTATGGGGTCCGTGTGCTTTTATTGCTCACCACTTATCAATGCGTTCAGTATCCCGTTTGGGTGGTTCCCATACAGACTCCCCGAATGGAATACCGAACGCAGATATGAACCAGGCCTGAGGTTACAGACGGTACCTGAACAGCTGATCTGTGAAGGTATGGGTCTCAGACCCCCAGAGCTCCTGTCCTGTGGAAAGGACATCAGTATGAAAAATTGATTTGGGACTGGACAACCCCTTTACGGTCTCATTCACACGGCCATAGGACAGCTCCACATAAGTTTCCTGTTTGCCCCATTGTTCATAGCAGGTTTTTGGTCCACTTTCCCATTTGTCTGGAGACTCATATAATTGACCCGTATATCTATATATGTGTCAATTTCGACCCTAAACCCCTGGCAAGGGTAACTGATAATACAACAGAATGGGAATCCCAATGTAACTTATATGGACGTACACACCAAGATCACCATACGGAAATACAATGTAAAAAATATGGCCCCATATGGGTGCCGAGTGCTATATGGTGTATTTCATTTGCATGAGTATATGGGTCCGATGGCGTATTATATATTGTCTATCATTACACATACAGATACCCTATTGTCGTCACTCGGACTGCGGCTTTGTGTCTTATCAGTGCCGTAGTCACATCCATTACTTGGACTATGACAGCTGGCATCTCAATGAGTTCATTTACTCACTGAGCCGCCATTGTATTGTAAACCAGAGTTCGCTCCTATAGTACGATATGTGGTGGAGATACAACCTGATAACACGATGTACGGCACACGTTTCTAAAGCTGTCACTATTACTAGAAGGGACAAGACATGGCTGAAATAGAGACTGATTTAGGACCCGAAGCAAACATTGTGCAAGACTGAAGAATAGACGCCATGTATTAAAGGCGACAGTGAGTAAGGGTTACAGTGACACCGGCATAAATCAGCCGTATACAATGGGATCTACGTATTGTTCTGAAGTAGATACAGGTGTTGTTAGATTGTCACACTAACCTGACCGTACGGCTATGGCAGCGACACAGACATCCAGCATCACATGTCCTGGAGACGACAGAAAACTTCAAGTTCCTTAAGGGAAAAATTCACTTTTGAAGATTAATTCTAGAGAATGTGGAAATCTAGAAAAAAATTTGATTCGTTTTGCAAATATTAGTTTTGGATTGGGACGGTTTGGACTGGAGATGAGAGAACCAGTTTGTGACAAATTTTCCAAAAATTTCGAGTTCGGCCACCCATCCTACTAATATTATGAATGTGAAAGTTTGTGTATTTTGTATGCTTGTTCCTCAATCACGCAAAAACGGCTGCACGGATTAGGATGACATTTCGCACATACATAGAATGGAACCTGGAATGAAACATAGGCTACGTACTATGCCGGCAAATGCCTGCACCTCGCCATCAAATTCGTAGTCGCGCAAGGCTAAAGGACCCGAGATGACGTCATCACAGGTCCTTCAGCCCTGTTACGATAGGATAGCGGCATTGTGTGAGCGGCGCTAAGGAGAGTGTGGAAGCAGAAGAAAATGGCATCTACTACAAGCTCCATAGCGTACCAAACATACCGCCCTGCTGTGGGGGCATGAAAAGAGCATCGGCTGTGCCGGCGGTGTGCGTACCACAGGCAACTGAAGTTTTCAGCCTCTGGCGGAGGGGGGGCCTGCGCAGATGTCGGCATCATCGGATCAGCCTGATGTGCTGCTCTGGCTGATAACAGCTGCGGTCCATGGCCTCTGACAGAAGGTCGTGCTTCCACCGAACATACAGGCTCTGTCTGCAGCCGCACCTGCTATGGCGTGGAACACATTTGGCGAGTACGCTGGGTGCATCGGCTCTGCAAACTTTTGTTTGGGGTGGGGGAGGCCAGAGGCGCGTGGGATGGGAGGTGCGCACAGCATGGGAGATTGTGGGGGAGTTAGGGTGCTTGGGATGTGGGGGACCCATGGGGGAGGCGTTGGGGGGCGGGGGTGAGGGGGCCCGGAGCGTGCGGAAACGTGGGAGGGGAGTTAGTGAGGGGATTGGGGGGGGGGGGTGCGTGGGAGTTGAGTTTGGGGGGAAGTGGGCCCACGGTAGAGAGAGGCACGCGGGGTGGCGGATGCGTGGGAGGCAGGTTGGGGGGGTGCCGGGGCACACCTGCATATAATGCACATATACAGCGATAGACCGCGGGCGACACGTGGTGGGACGCCAAACGCAAACGGCAGCAATTGCATAAGTTTATGCAGGTCGATGCAAACACCAACTCGCAGACAAAGTCGCGGGCACATGCTAGTGAATCAATATTGTACTCTGGACTTTCTTCACATCCCAAGGTATAATAAATGGAGACCCGGGGTAGGTGCAGTAAAGTAATAAACACTAATTCTCATCTACCCTCACCTCCGCTGGGATCCTTTGCGGCCTACAGCACTACATCATGGCCTCTTCTGGTCTCCTGGGTGACATCATCAGCCCCAAGGGACTTCTGGGACCTGTGACTGAGCTCCAGCAGTCCTTTGGAGTGCAACAAAATCATGACAATTGCATATAAAAAAATCCCAGGCTGATATAGAGAAAGTGTCCAGTTTGTGGGAAGAGATTAAAGAGATAGTGTCTCAGACAGACTGAGAGAGATAGGAAATAATGCAAAGATAATACAGTGTGAGGATTACAGAGGGTCATAACCCTCTTCGGTCATCTAATGGCCTCCTGGGTGATGTGATTGGGTCTTTCCAACGTCGTGATGCTTATGTCAACGCCCCACATGATCCTGAGGGGCCCATGACTAAAGATGGACAAATCTCTAAAGATTCTGTATAGTATAAGATGGTATGGCAATGGTCAAATCATTTGGACACCTGATGCTAGGGTTTACCGTATAGTATACACTAATAGGAATTTGCAGAGGGTTCTCGACGATGGTCGCTTTCAATGTACATACAGTCCTATGAAAAAGTTTGGGCACCCCTATTAATCTTAATCATTTTTAGTTCTAAATATTTTGGTGTTTGCAGCAGCCATTTCAGTTTGATCTATCTAATAACTGATGGACACAGTAATATTTCAGGATTGAAATGAGGTTTATTGTACTAACAGAAAATGTGCAATATGCATTAAACCAAAATTTGACCGGTGCAAAAGTATGGGCACCTCAACAGAAAAGTGACATTAATATTTAGTAGATCCTCCTTTTGCCTCTAGTCGCTTCCTGTAGCTTTTAATCAGTTCCTGGATCCTGGATGAAGGTATTTTGGACCATTCCTTTTTACAAAACAATACAAGTTCAGTTCAGTTTGATGGTGGCCGAGCATGGACAGCCCGCTCTCAAATGATCTGAAAACAAAGATTGTTCAACATAGTTGTTCAGGGGAAGGATACAAAAAGTTGTCTCAGAGATTTAACCTGTCAGTTTCCACTGTGAGGAACATAGTAAGGAAATGGAAGACCACAGGGACAGTTCTTGTTATGCCCAGAAGTGGCAGGCCAAGAAAAATATCAGAAAGGCAGAGAAGAAGAATGGTGAGAACAGTCAAGGACAATCCACAGACACCTCCAAAGAGCTGCAGCATCATCTTGCTGCAGATGGTGTCACTGTGCATCGGTAACAATACAGCGCACTTTGCAGAAGGAGAAGCTGTATGGGAGAGTGATGAGAAAGAAGCTGTTTCTGCAAGCACACCACAAACAGAGTCACTGCCTGAGCGATGCAAAAGCACATTGGGACAAGCAGCTTCATTTGGAAGAAGGTCCTGTGGCCTGATGAAACAAAGATTGAGTTGTTTGGTCATACAAAAAGGCGTTATGCATGGTGTCCAAAAAAAACAGCATTCCAAGAAAAACACTTGCTACCCACTGTAAAATTTGGTGGAGGTTCCATCATGCTTTGGGGCTGTGTGGCCAATGCCGGCATCGGGTATCTTGTTAAAGTTGAGAGTCACATGGATTCCACTCAGTATCAGCAGATTCTTGAGAATAATGTTCAAGAATCAGTGACGAAGTTGAAGTTACGCCGGGGATGGATATTTCAGCAAGACAATGATCCAAAACACCGCTCCAAATCCTCAGGCATTCATGCAGAGGAACAATTACAATGTTCTGGAATGGCCATCCCAGTCCCCAGACCTGAATATCATTGAACATCTGTGGGATGATTTGAAGTGGGCTGTCCATGCTCGGCGACCATCAAACTGAACTGAACTTGAATTGTTTTGTAAAGAGGAATGGTCCAAAATACCTTCATCCAGGATCCAGGAACTGATTAAAAGCTACAGGAAGCGACTAGAGGCTGTTATCTTTGCAAAAGGAGGATCTACTAAATATTAATGTCACTTTTCTGTTGAGGTGCCCATACTTTTGCACCGGTCAAATTTTGGTTTAATGCATATTGCACATTTTCTGTTAGTACAATAAACCTCATTTCAATCCTGAAATATTACTGTGTCCATCAGTTATTAGATATATCAAACTGAAATGGCTGTTGCAAACATCAAAATATTTAGAACTAAAAATGATTAAGATTAATAGGGGTGCCCAAACTTTTTCATAGGACTGTACTTGTGGCCACAAATGCCAAGTACAAGTCTTCAGGGTTGACATGACTTGAGTGATGTTTCCCCACAATAGCATCTATCGTGTATGAAGAATGGCCGATTGTTACTGGAAATTCTTTAATTCTGCAAACACAATGGATGGCGTGGCACCCGAGGAGGGAGAAGAGCCGAGTGACTACGGTTTAGTCTGCGAATTAACAGCAATTCATCATTAAGCTACACTCTTAGTAGCCAGCCAGGTCCAAGACTGCTGGAAGGGCAGGGCATTAAAGGGGTATTCTGGGCATATAAGGTTATTTCTATCCACGGGATAAGGTTTAACTTGCTGATCAGTGGGGGCATGAACACTGGGACCCCACTGAACTGGGAGAAATGGAGCAACAAGATGGAAATTGACTCCATTTATTTCAATGGGAGCTGCAGAAGATAGTCAAGTCTTACAAGAATGGATCAGCTCTTGCGGTGCCAATGGTCAGACTTCCACTGATCACCAAGAAACCACCCTGTTGTCACCGATGTACCCCTTTATGGACGTGTGCTTTAAACACAATGGGGGAGATTTAGGATGCCAATCTTATATCCCCTGCATCGGCAGTGGGTTCACCTCCAAAGAAAGCGTATACCTCTCCATAACTCCGGTGTATCTTCCATCAGGCTGTAAGTCTGCACACAGCAAGCTGGTATGAATGATAATAAATTTAGCACACTGCCCGTGAAAGTGGTGCGGGCAGAGCAAATTTTTGTGCAAAATATGATTTGTGCAAAAAACTAGCAACTTTTTTATGCCTTGTACGCCATAACTATTGGTCAGAAGTAGAGATGAGCGAGTACTGTTCGGATCAGCCGTTCCGAACAGCACTCTCGCATAGAAATGAATGGACGTAGCCGGCACGCGGGGGGTTAAGCGGCCGGCCGCCGTCAAAGCAGAAGTACCCGGTGCATCCATTCATTTCTATGGAGCGTGCTGTTCGGATCGGCTGATCCCAACAGTACTCGCTCATCTCTAGTCAGAAGTGGTCATCAGAAAAACATACTTGCCAACGGTTGCAAGACTGTCATAGATTTGCAAAAACGTTCCCGGTAAATCAGGACTGTTTCACTGAATTCTGTCCAAAAAAAAGGGAACAGTTTTTGCATGGAATGGAATAAAAAATGGACAGTCCCATCTGTTTTCAGTGCAGTCCCTGGGACAGGACTTAAAGGGGTTGTCATATCTCAAGGATCCTATCTATACTGTTAGCTTATGTGGATTTAAGACTTTTCCTAAATACATTGCATCAGCAAAAGTGCTTTGTTTGGCTGCTATCTCAGATTATTCACTTCATTGTTTATGCTGTGTTTCCATAACCACAGACCTGGGGATGATCTTATCTCTCCGCCCAGGACAAGTGACATTGCTCTCAGGAGGGGAGGGGAGCTGAGTGCTCAGAGCGAGCTTGTATTTCTGAGCTGTTTATCTCCCAGTTATCAGTCAGCTAATTGATTTTTGATTATTCACTTCATTGTTTACACTGTGTTTCCATAACCACAGACCATGGCAGAAACGCCATGGTAAAAACTGCAGAGTTTTACAGTCCCAGCAAAGATTCTAGCAAATCATATCTACACATTGCAGATGCTCTGACACCCAACATGCTGGGAGTAATGTTGAGCCGATCTTGAGATTTCAGGATTGTTTTTAAAATCCGATTTTCGATCATTTTCCAGCCGATCCCAATCGTAAAATTTGCTCGATCGCAATCCGATCTTTCCCGATCGCTCAACCCTAGCTGGGAGTTGTGGTTCTACAACAGCTGGAGATCCCCAGGCAGGAACCACTGACAGACATTAATATCACTAAACTCTATTCGGTGGTCCCAGTGTTGGGCGGAAAAAAATGTTGTTGCTTAGCGACATCTTTTTCCATAAAACAGCAGATTTCGGAGTCTGGGAACGCTTTATTTTTAGACCGCTGGATTTGATCATCTGTTACATATTTCATGGAAGCGGCGTCTCGCCAACTGTCGGCCTATTTTAGGTGCTTGGTAAATTGTGCTTCAGATAAGGTCCACACAAGCCGCGTTCTGTCAGTCTTGGCGACGCTTCTGCGAGGTTCCTTTGATCTTTTCTCGTCTGTTGTGATTTATACTATGTGGGATGGAGTTTACATAGATGGGGTCACAGTATATACCGTATACCCCTGTGTGGTGGTATATACATGGTTGTCATATTGAGGTCGGTCTGCGGTCAAGTATGAAGGGACAGAGGACAAGAGACTCATCCTGTGTGTATAGGAGTACATGGAAAGGGAAGTCAGCCAAGTTAGTAAAATAGAGGTACCCCCGTGCCCTCTTCAGTCGCCCCTGCTAAACCAAACTGACCATGGTGGAAAAGGGATGGCAGAGGGATCTTTGGCACCCGCGCAGAGTCCGATGGCGACTGCTACCAATGCACCCCCTATAGCTACACCCATGCTTCTATGCACACCAGTGATATCTTACATTGTATCTGCAGGCGACATTCTTATAGTGGTTACAATGTATCAATATCTTCTTCGTAATGTAGCAAGATGATCCTATGGTCAATAGTTGCTCAGTCTGTACAATCCAATTGGTCGATAGGTCTGATGATCAGCGGATAACGTCAACTTTTACAATATTGCCAGTGATACATTGTTGAAAGAATGTTCCGAATAAACGATTCCACTTATTGAATGATGAGGCAGTGAGATCCGCTGCATTTGCTTAGGTAACCGGGATGGGGTCCCATGAAGTTCTCCCATTGTATCTGGTTAGTGAGACCCCCAAACATCAGGAAGTGCTTCAAAATGTCCAGGTACCCCGACCATCTATAAAATACGTCTTCATTAGATAGTTCTGTTCTCAACACAAATGCAACAGAAGAAACATTTTGCCAAGCAGAACATTGCAGACGTTTAGTCTTACTCTGTACTCATCTGCATGTCCCTGAATGTCCACTAGGTGGCAGTACACACTAGATCTCGTAAATGAATGTGACTACAAGCGACCGCTCTATGGAATATTGTTTCCAGCTTTACTTTAGCTATACCCCAATCTCTACATCCATTGTCATACAATCTAATCCATCTCTTACGGGGTCTTATCTGACCATTTATTATCTTGTATGTCGCCTTGCTTTACACAAAACCGCAGATATTGATCTATAGTCAGCACTTCTGTGCCCAGCTCTCTCGGTACGATTACATGGAGGCCACACGTGGAGGTCGCGCTGTCATTGGCATGCAGAAGGAAAGGGAAATATACAAGACTTGTCCCTGCTGAATACACTCCGGCCTTGGCTTAACAAAATCTGCATCCAAAACCACCCCCCCAACAAAAAAAAAAAAGCAATAAAAACTCAATGTGTGTCTTCAGCCATAAGGTGTTGATGGAAGTCCATCTTAGTTTTGGATCCTGGGAATTCCTACACTCATTTGAAGGTTTAGTATGGAGATCCCGATCCTGTACCATAGGATGGACTTCTCTTCCCCGGACGGAAAGATTCTATTTGCTGTCCTAGCCCTGTATCTACATAACCTAGCCAAGGACCAGTGGCTTGTTGGTGCTCATGGGTCAACCACCTCTTAACCAAAATATGTTAGACTACAAGACTGTACCAGGTTGCCATTTTCATCTGCGTTTTCATCCTGTGTACACGATTGACAAGTGTGATGGAGCCCGAAGCCACTTGTGTCCCAAGTACAGGGTGCGGCGGACAAGTGGAGGTGAAGCAGGAACTATCCAAGTCGGCCCGGCTGATGTCAAAAAGCAGCAAGTGGCTAGAAAGGGAAAGTGGATGGTGAAGGTTGGAGTGGAGGTTTATGACGGCAGACTCCAACGTGGGCAATCCCACCGAATTTAGGGCAATCTTTATGTTAATATATTCATTGTAGGGAATTCTGTTTGACTGAAACCTAGCCATACATTGTAAAATCTGCAGTTCTGTCTGCATAAAGCTTAGGTGTACATTGTAACTCATGTTATTCTAAAAGAAAGAGATTCTGTGGAGCATCTGAAGAGCTTCACACACACCAGGGTGCGGTGTCTTGTCTTCTGTCCAGTTGGAACTAAATATCCAGGATGCTTAAAGGGATATTCCCATAACCCTTGGTCACCAACCTTCAGGCTCTGTGCACTTCCTGGTTTTCTCGGCACATTGGTGGGCGGGGTTTCACGTGCTCTTCTATGTTTGCAGTTAGTAATGAGGGATTGGTTGTAAATGCATTACCACAGTATGACGCTGATGTAGCAGAGCTGGAATTGAGTCAGCTTGCATTACATACAGAGGTACCGAAGTGGCCGGCGCTTAACCCCTTGGTGTTCGGCTGCTTTCATTCATTCCTATGGGAGCGAGGTATTCGAAACTGTTTAATCTAATGCTCTCGTAGGTTGTCTTGTTCTAGATAAGTCAAAAATATATCAAAGAACAGAAATGGGATGAAATCTTTATATCAGCCAGACCGGGAAATGCAATATTTGTCAAACATAACTGGCGAGAACAATAGGAACCGTCCAGGCACGTATGAAATATTTCTACAGCGACTGTGTAAATATCATGGGATGTGGCCCTGGCGGCTCTGCCCATTACAAAGGGAACTGTCCCAATGAAAATCAACAGCAGCGGTTTCGTTACTGTGGGTAGGGACCCAATGGTATGGTGAGAATTAAAGGGGCATTTCCTTTGTGCCATATGAACATAGTATAAAGGATTATTCCCACTTCTTACAGTGAAGGCGTGCTGCTATGTGTCCTAACTTTATTTTTTTTTTATTTCATATTGTATTTATTAGACCCCTGTAGGGGTAGCATTACAATACTAATACATTGCAAAATCTTGGCATTTGTATAACAGGCTGCATAGAGCAGACAGTCATACCAATCATTACCAGACAAGCCTAGGAGCCTACAATAGTTGCCCTGCTATCACGGCAATGGATCGCAAGTCACGAATCTCATTCGGGCGATCCTTTCCAAAATGTAAAATGCTGACCAAGGCACCAAGGGCCATAACGCCTGCGATCAGTGGTGACACTAATCATAGTCAGTAGCACCGGGTCTCTGCTTTATAAAACAGCAGAGGCCCGGCAGGTACTCAGCTCCCAAGAGGCCGCCATATTGAAATACCTGACATCCGCCGTACTATTACAGAAGATGGCCAGACAGGGTTAAAACCGCAGGTACGAAAAAAAAAAAAAAAAAAAATCTAAAAATACGTCCAATCCTGAATCCGGGAAAATCCTGTTCCAGAAAAGGTTAATGTGCACTATAAGAAGATTTTTTTGTTAAAAAAAAAACAAAAACATTGATCTTCCTAGTGGAATGTCAACTTATTGTCAGTGGAAATGACACTTCATCCGTGACTGTTTCTTGCTCAACTTCCTTGAAGATACCGGACGCAGAAACCTGCCCTCTAGTTTCCCTGTGGACCCTCCACATTCTGGTGTCCATACAAACCTTTCACCTGAAACCACCCTTGTTAATGACTTACTCCTCAGTCCAAGGGTCACTGCTCCAAACGTACCCAGCCTCATCTGGCCATGGAGGTTGACACAGCTGCTGCAGACTTCTTTTGTTGCCAGCTAAGTTCTAACCAGTGTCTCTAGAGTTTCCCTACGTTTATTACTCCCCATTTATAAAGGAACCACAAAAAGTTCTGTCATTTTGCAATTTACTTATATTCAATAGGAAGCCAGGAATTACCCCTCATCTCCTCCGATCACAGTAAAAACCACATGTAAAAGAATATAACTACCATAATACTGCCCCCTATGTACAAGAATATAACTACTATAATACTACCCCCTATGTACAAGAATATAACTACTATAATACTACTCCTATATACAAGAATATAACTACTATAATACTATTCCTATGTACAAGAATATAACTACTATAATACTGCTCCTATATACAAGAATATAACTACTATAATACTGCTCCTATGTACAAGAATATAACTACTATAATACTGCTCCAATGTACAAGAATATAACTACTATAATACTGCTCCTATGTACAAGAATATAACTACTATAATACTACTCCTATGTACAAGAATATAACTACTATAATACTACTCCTATGTACAAGAATATAACTACTATAATACTGCCCCCTATATACAAGAATATAACTACTATAATACTGCCCCCTATGTACAAGAATATAACTACTATAATACTGCCCCCTATGTACAAGAATATAACTACTATAATACTACTCCTATGTACAAAAATATAACTACTATAATACTACCTCCTATGTACAAGAATATAACTACTATAATACTACTCCTATGTACAAGAATATAACTACTATAATACTGCTCTTATGTACAAGAATATAACTACTATAATACTGCTCCTATGTACAAGAATATAACTACTATAATACTGCTCCTATGTACAAGAATATAACTACTATAATACTACTCCTATGTACAAGAATATAACTACTATAATACTGCTCCTATGTACAAGAATATAACTACTATAATACTGGCCCCTATGTACAAGAATATAACTACTATAATACTGGCCCCTATGTACAAGAATATAACTACTATAATACTGGCCCCTATGTACAAGAATATAACTACTATAATACTGCTCCTATGTACAAGAATATAACTACTATAATACTGCTCCTATGTACAAGAATATAACTACTATAATACTACTCCTATGTACAAGAATATAACTACTATAATACTACCTCCTATGTACAAGAATATAACTACTATAATACTGCCCCATATGTATAATATAACTACTATAATACTGCCCCCTATGTACAAGAATATAACTACTATAATACTGCTCCTATGTACAAGAATATAACTACTATAATACTGCCCCCTATGTACAAGAATATAACTACTATAATACTGCTCCTATGTACAAGAATATAACTACTATAATACTACTCCTATGTACAAGAATATAACTACTATAATACTACCTCCTATGTACAAGAATATAACTACTATAATACTGCTCCTATGTACAAGAATATAA
The DNA here is from genome assembly GCF_031893055.1 of Leptodactylus fuscus. Lineage (NCBI taxonomy): Eukaryota > Metazoa > Chordata > Amphibia > Anura > Leptodactylidae > Leptodactylus > Leptodactylus fuscus. The sequence continues at coordinate 15,489,892 of NC_134271.1, read as the reverse complement.
CTACTATAATACTACTCCTATGTACAAGAATATAACTACTATAATACTGCCCCATATGTATAATATAACTACTATAATACTGCCCCCTATGTACAAGAATATAACTACTATAATACTACCTCCTATGTACAAGAATATAACTACTATAATACTGCTCCTATGTACAAGAATATAACTACTATAATACTGCTCCATATGTATAATATAACTACTATAATACTGCCCCCTATGTACAAGAATATAACTACTATAATACTACCTCCTATGTACAAGAATATAACTACTATAATACTGCTCCTATGTACAAGAATATAACTACTATAATACTGCTCCTATGTACAAGAATATAACTACTATAATACTACTCCTATGTACAAGAATATAACTACTATAATACTACCTCCTATGTACAAGAATATAACTACTATAATACTGCTCCTATGTACAAGAATATAACTACTATAATACTACCTCCTATGTACAAGAATATAACTACTATAATACTGCTCCTATGTACAAGAATATAACTACTATAATACTACTCCTATGTACAAGAATATAACTACTATAATACTACTCCTATGTACAAGAATATAACTACTATAATACTGCTCCATATGTATAATATAACTACTATAATACTGCCCCCTATGTACAAGAATATAATTACTATAATACTACCTCCTATGTACAAGAATATAACTACTATAATACTGCTCCTATGTACAAGAATATAACTACTATAATACTGCTCCTATGTACAAGAATATAACTACTATAATACTGCCCCATATGTATAATATAACTACTATAATACTGCCCCTATGTACAAGAATCTAACTACTATAATACTGCTCCTATGTACAAGAATATAACTACTATAATACTGCTCCCTATGTACAAGAATATAACTACTATAATACTGCTCCTATGTACAAGGATATAACTACTATAAAACTACTCCTATGTACAAGAATATAACTACTATAAAACTACTCCTATGTACAAGAATATAACTACTATAATACTACTCCTATGTACAAGAATATAACTACTATAATACTGCTCCTATGTACAAGAATATAACTACTATAATACTGCTCCATATGTATAATATAACTACTATAATACTGCCCCCTATGTACAAGAATATAACTACTATAATACTACCTCCTATGTACAAGAATATAACTACTATAATACTGCTCCTATGTACAAGAATCTAACTACTATAATACTGCTCCTATGTACAAGAATATAACTACTATAATACTACTCCTATGTACAAGAATATAACTACTATAATACTACTCCTATGTACAAGAATATAACTACTATAATACTGCCCCCTATGTACAAGAATATAACTACTATAATACTACCTACTATGTACAAGAATATAACTACTATAATACTACTCCTATGTACAAGAATATAACTACTATAATACTGCCCCCTATGTACAAGAATATAACTACTATAATATTGCTCCTATGTACAAGAATATAACTACTATAATACTGCTACTATGTACAAGAATATAACTACTATAATACTGCTCCTATGTACAAGAATATAACTACTATAATACTGATCCTATGTACAAGAATATAACTACTATAATACTGCCCCCTATGTACAAGACTATAACTACTATAATATTGCTCCTATGTACAAGAATATAACTACTATAATACTGCTACTATGTACAAAAATATAGCTACTATACTACTGCTCCTATATACAACACTATATATAATACTGCCCCCTATGTACTATAATAGTAATATACAACAATGTGACTTTCTTCACTTATTCCCCCCAGGCCTGCAGGAGTTAATCGGGAGTCAGGCAGCAGTGCAGGGGTTAATCGGTGCAGGCTATGTGGCTGTGTCCCTGCAGGGCTCGGTGTTGCACTACATGTCCCAGCAGCAGGGTGCGGCTCCCCTCAGCACGCCGGGGGTTAATGCTCGGTGCTCGGGGGTCCGGCTCTGCCCCGCACACGCCGGTTCTTCCTCCGTCCCCCGTCATTTCCTGTGGAAGAAGATGGTGGTCACAGCTGGCAGCAGCAGCAGCGGCAGTGGCGGCGGAGGGGAGAGGAGGAGCCGGCACCGCTGAGAGCAGAGCCCGCACACCCCACCTGGAGGGGACACCACCCTCCCCCCCGGGGTTAGGGACCCCCTAGTCCGGAGACGCCCGGAGAGGTGAGTTTTCCGTACTAGCCAATGTGGCGAGTGGCCGGACGGGCGACTGCCTGGCGGACAGCGTTGGTGTCAGGCAGCTGGAGCCTCAGAGTGCAGGCCGGGCCCTGACATGAGGTATTGGGGGGCTCCTGGGGGTCGGGGGTCTCTGGGTCCAGGTATAAGCGGGAGCGCGCATCGCCTCTCACTACTGCGCGCCCCCGACACTCTCCTTACACTCGATACATTATAGAGCCCCGCCTCTTGTCTGGAAGTGACAGGTGCGGCCGCCAATGACAATGAGGGGGCGGGGACCTGCTAATCGTTATGTGGACAGGGAAGGGAGGGGCTGTAGTAGGAAGGGGCGGGGCTATAGACCAGGTGGGCTCAGGGTGTAGCTGAGAGAAGAGAAGAGGCCCTGTGAGGTCAGGGTGTCATATTCCTGCTGTATCTGCAACATCCGCCCGCCCGAGGAGCTGCTCACACACCCTCTATACTACTGTATATAACACCCTGTATACTACTACTACTGTATATAACACCCTGTATACTACTACTACTGTATATAACACCATATATACTATTACTGTATATAACACCCTGTATACTACTACTGTATATAACACCCTGTATACTACTACTGTATATAACACCATATATACTACTACTGTATATAACACCATATATACTACTACTATAACACTGTGTATACTACTACTGTATATAACACCCTGTATACTACTACTGTATATAACACCCTGTATACTACTACTACTGTATATAACACCCTGTATACTACTACTACTGTATATAACACCATATATACTATTACTGTATATAACACCCTGTATACTACTACTGTATATAACACCCTGTATACTACTACTGTATATAACACCATATATACTACTACTGTATATAACACCATATATACTACTACTATAACACTGTGTATACTACTACTGTATATAACACCCTGTATACTACTACTGTATATAACACCCTGTATACTACTACTGTATATAACACCATATATACTACTACTGTATATAACACCATATATACTACTACTATAACACTGTGTATACTACTACTGTATATAACACCCTGTATACTACTACTGTATATAACACCCTGTATACTACTACTGTATATAACACCATATATACTACTACTGTATATAACACTGTGTATACTACTACTGTATATAACACTGTGTATACTACTACTGTATATATCACCCTGTATACTACTACTGTATATAACACTGTGTATACTACTACTGTATATAACACCATATATACTACTACTGTATATAACACCCTGTATACTACTACTGTATATAACACCCTGTATACTACTACTGTATATAACACCCTGTATACTACTACTGTATATAACACCCTGTATACTACTACTGTATATAACACTGTGTATACTACTACTGTATATAACACTGTGTATACTACTACTGTATATAACACCCTGTATACTACTGTATATAACACCCTGTATACTACTACTGTATATAACACCCTGTATACTACTACTGTATATAACACCCTGTATACTACTACTGTATATAACACCCTGTATACTACTACTGTATATAACACCCTGTATACTACTACTGTATATAACACCCTGTATACTACTACTGTATATAACACCATATATACTACTACTGTATATAACACCATATATACTACTACTATAACACTGTGTATACTACTACTGTATATAACACCCTGTATACTACTACTGTATATAACACTGTGTATACTACTACTGTATATAACACCATATATACTACTACTGTATATAACACCATATATACTACTACTGTATATAACACTGTGTATACTACTACTGTATATAACACTGTGTATACTACTACTGTATATAACACCCTGTATACTACTACTGTATATAACACTGTGTATACTACTACTGTATATAACACCATATATACTACTACTGTATATAACACCCTGTATACTACTACTGTATATAACACCCTGTATACTACTACTGTATATATCACCCTGTATACTACTACTGTATATAACACCCTGTATACTACTACTGTATATAACACTGTGTATACTACTACTGTATATAACACTGTGTATACTACTACTGTATATAACACCCTGTATACTACTGTATATAACACCCTGTATACTACTACTGTATATAACACCCTGTATACTACTACTGTATATAACACCCTGTATACTACTACTGTATATAACACCCTGTATACTACTACTGTATATAACACCCTGTATACTACTACTGTATATAACACCCTGTATACTACTACTGTATATAACACCCTGTATACTACTACTGTATATAACACCCTGTATACTACTACTGTATATAACACCCTGTATACTACTACTGTATATAACACCCTGTATACTACTACTGTATATAACACCCTGTATACTACTACTGTATATAACACCCTGTATACTACTACTGTATATAACACCGTGTATACTACTACTGTATATAACACCGTGTATACTACTACTGTATATAACACTGTGTATACTACTACTGTATATAACTGTGTATACTACTACTGTATATAACACCCTGTATACTACTACTGTATATAACACCCTGTATACTACTACTACTGTATATAACACCATATATACTATTACTGTATATAACACTGTATACTACTACTGTATATAACACCATATATACTACTACTGTATATAACACTGTATACTACTACTGTATATAACACCCTCTATACTACTGTATATAACACCATGTATACTACTACTGTATATAACACCCTGTATACTACTACTGTATATAACACCCTGTATACTACTACTGTATATAACACTGTATACTACTACTGTATATAACACCCTCTATACTACTACTACTGTATATAACACTGTATACTACTACTGTATATAACACCCTCTATACTACTGTATATAACACCATGTATACTACTACTGTATATAACACTGTATACTACTACTGTATATAACACCCTCTATACTACTACTACTGTATATAACACCCTGTATACTACTGTATATAACACCATGTATACTACTACTGTATATAACACCCTGTATACTACTACTGTATATAACACCATATATACTACTACTGTATATAACACTGTGTATACTACTACTGTATATAACACCCTGTATACTACTACTGTATATAACACTGTGTATACTACTACTGTATATAACACCCTGTATACTACTGTATATAACACCCTGTATACTACTACTGTATATAACACCATGTATACTACTGTATGTAACACCCTGTATACTACTACTGTATATAACACCCTCTATACTACTACTGTGTATAACACCCTGTATACTACTACTGTATATAACACCATGTATACTACTACTGTATATAACACCCTCTATACTACTACTGTATATAACACTGTGTATACTACTACTGTATATAACACCCTGTATACTACTACTGTATATAACACCCTGTATACTACTACTGTATATAACACCCTCTATACTACTACTGTATATAACACCCTCTATACTACTACTGTATATAACACCATGTATACTACTACTGTATATAACACCGTGTATACTACTACTGTATATAACACCCTGTATACTACTACTGTATATAGCACCATGTATACTACTGTATATAACACCCTGTATACTACTACTGTATATAACACCCTGTATACTACTACTGTATATAACACCATATATACTACTACTGTATATAACACCGTGTATACTACTACTGTATATAACACCATGTATACTACTACTGTATATAGCACCATGTATACTACTGTATATAACACCCTGTATACTACTACTGTATATAACACCATGTATACTACTGTATATAACACCCTGTATACTACTACTGTATATAACACCATGTATACTACTACTGTATATAACACCCTGTATACTACTACTGTATATAACACCATGTATACTACTACTGTATATAACACTGTGTATACTACTGTATATAACACCCTGTATACTACTACTGTATATAACACCCTGTATACTACTACTGTATATAACACCCTGTATACTACTACTGTATATAACACTGTGTATACTACTACTGTATATAACACCATGTATACTACTACTGTATATAACACCATGTATACTACTACTGTATATAACACCGTGTATACTGTTACTGTATATAACACCATGTATACTACTACTGTATATAACACCATGTATACTACTACTGTATATAACACCCTCTATACTACTGTATATAACACCCTCTATACTACTACTGTATATAACACCCTCTATACTACTACTGTATATAACACCCTCTATACTACTACTGTATATAACACTGTATACTACTACTGTATATAACACCCTCTATACTACTGTATATAACACCATGTATACTACTACTGTATATAACACCCTGTATACTACTACTGTATATAACACCCTGTATACTACTACTGTATATAACACTGTATACTACTACTGTATATAACACCCTCTATACTACTACTACTGTATATAACACTGTATACTACTACTGTATATAACACCCTCTATACTACTGTATATAACACCATGTATACTACTACTGTATATAACACCATATATACTACTACTGTATATAACACCCTGTATACTACTACTGTATATAACACTGTATACTACTACTGTATATAACACCCTCTATACTACTACTACTGTATATAACACCCTGTATACTACTGTATATAACACCATGTATACTACTACTGTATATAACACCCTGTATACTACTACTGTATATAACACCATATATACTACTACTGTATATAACACTGTGTATACTACTACTGTATATAACACCCTGTATACTACTACTGTATATAACACTGTGTATACTACTACTGTATATAACACCCTGTATACTACTGTATATAACACCCTGTATACTACTACTGTATATAACACCATGTATACTACTGTATATAACACCCTCTATACTACTACTGTATATAACACCCTGTATACTACTACTGTATATAACACCATGTATACTACTACTGTATATAACACCCTCTATACTACTACTGTATATAACACCGTGTATACTACTACTATATATAACACCCTCTATACTACTACTGTATATAACACCCTCTATACTACTACTGTATATAACACCATGTATACTACTACTGTATATAACACCCTCTATACTACTACTGTATATAACACCCTCTATACTACTACTGTATATAACACCATATATACTACTACTGTATATAACACTGTATACTACTACTGTATATAACACCCTCTATACTACTGTATATAACACCCTGTATACTACTACTACTGTATATAACACCCTGTATACTACTACTACTGTATATAACACTGTATACTACTACTGTATATAACACCCTCTATACTACTGTATATAACACCATGTATACTACTACTGTATATAACACCATATATACTACTACTGTATATAACACCCTGTATACTACTACTGTATATAACACTGTATACTACTACTGTATATAACACCCTCTATACTACTACTACTGTATATAACACCCTGTATACTACTGTATATAACACCATGTATACTACTACTGTATATAACACCCTGTATACTACTACTGTATATAACACCATATATACTACTACTGTATATAACACTGTGTATACTACTACTGTATATAACACCCTGTATACTACTACTGTATATAATACCCTGTATACTACTACTGTATATAACACCATGTCTACTACTGTTACTACTGTATATAACACCCTGTATACTACTGTTACTACTGTATATAATACCATGTATACTACTACTGTATATAACACCATGTATACTACTACTGTATATAACACCATGTATACTACTACTGTATACACCGTGCATACTACTTCTAGTAGTGGACATACATGCATATATACATACACCCTGTATACTAGTACTGTATATACGTAAAGAACACCCTGTATATCGCCACTACTTTATTCAGACTTTATTCTTTACTACATTACTGTATATACTACTATACTTACAAAAGTGATGCGGTATATGATAGTGTTATATATAAGTAAGCAAATTAAATAAGTAATATACAGATATTATTCCAGCTGTAAAGTCAGCATAATATATACGTGAGGTCAGGGTGTCTATATTACTACTGTACGTATACAACCCATCCTGTACACTGCTACTGTACATACATGTGTATATGTCTACATCTATACAACACATCCTGTATACCTCTAGTGTACATACCCATGCTTGTGTGGGTTTCCTCTGGGTACTCCAGTTTCCTCCCACGCTCCAAAGACATACGCATAGGGAATGTAGATTGTGAGCCCTATATGGGACAATGACTGACTGTCTGTAATGCGCTGCGGAATATGATGGCGCTATATAAGTAAGCATAGTAAATAAATACATACATACATTTGTATATATCTATAGCTATACAACATATCCTGTATACTGCTAGGGTAGATACATGTAAATATATCTATACAACACACCCTGTATACTGTTAGTGTACATTGATGTGTATATCTATGTATACTATACCCTGTGTATTACTACTACATTTACATTTAGACCCTGGAGGACAGTCAGTGTGCTGTATACTGTGTATGTGTGTATATATATATATATATATATATATATATACTAGCTTTTACCCGCGACTTCGTCTGCGGTGAGTTGCGTATTGGGCGGACACAGACGTGTGAAACTGTAAAAGTGCTTTAAAAAGTTATATTGTGTATGTTGTGATACAGACAATGTGATGTGTTATACAGCCTGTGTACAGGAGTATATATGTATCAGGCACTGTATATAGCAGTGATAGGTAATACATGTAATTATATAGTATATACAGCCTGTGTACAGGAGTATATATGTATCAGGCACTGTATATAGCAGTGATAGGTAATACATGTAATTATATAGTATATACAGCCTATGTACAGGAGTATATATGTATCAGGTACTGTATATAGCAGTGATAGGAGATACATGTAATTATATAGTATATACAGCCTGTGTACAGGAGTATATATGTATCAGGTACTGTATATAGCAGTGATAGGTAATACATGTAATATATAGTATATACAGCCTGTGTACAGGAGTATATATGTATCAGGCACTGTATATAGCAGTGATAGGAGATACATGTAATTACAGTCCTATGAAAAAGTTTGGGCACCCCTATTAATCTTAATCATTTTTAGTTCTAAATATTTTGATGTTTGCAGCAGCCATTTCAGTTTGATATATCTAATAACTGATGGACACAGTAATATTTCAGGATTGAAATGAGGTTTATTGTACTAACAGAAAATGCGCAATATGCATTAAACCAAAATTTGACCGGTGCAAAAGTATGGGCACCTCAACAGAAAAGTGACATTAATATTTAGTAGATCCTCCTTTTGCAAAGATAACAGCCTCTAATCGCTTCCTGTAGCTTTTAATCAGTTCCTGGATCCTGGATAAAGGTATTTTGGACAAACAATTCAAGTTCAGTTAAGTTAGATGGTCGCCGAGCATGGACAGCCCGCTTCCAATCATCCCACAGATGTTCAATGATATTCAGGTCTGGGGACTGGGATGGCCATTCCAGAACATTGTAATTGTTCCTCTGCATGAATGCCTGAGGATTTGGAGCGGTGTTTTGGATCATTATCTTGCTGAAATATCCATCTCCGGCGTAACTTCAACTTCGTCACTGATTCTTGAACATTATTCTCAAGAATCTGCTGATACTGAGTGGAATCCATGCGACCCTCAACTTTAACAAGATTTCCGATGCCGGCATTGGCCACACAGCCCCAAAGCATGATGGAACCTCCACCAAATTTTACAGTGGGTAGCATGTGTTTTTCTTGGAATGCTGTTTCTTTTTGGACGCCATGCATAACGCCTTTTTTTATAACCAAACAACTCAATATTTGTTTCCAAAATGAAGCTGCCTTGTCCAAATGTGCTTTTTCATACCTCAGGCAACTCTATTTGTGGCGTACGTGCAGAAACGGCTTCTTTCTCATTACTCTCCCATACAGCTTCTATTTGTGCAAAGTGCGCTGTATAGTTGACCGATGCACAGTGACACCATCTGCAGCAAGATGATGCTGCAGCTCTTTGGAGGTGGTCTGTGGATTGTCCTTGACTGTTCTCACCATTCCTCTTCTCTGCCTTTCTGATATTTTTCTTGGCCTGCCACTTCTGGGCTTAACAAGAACTGTCCCTGTGGTCTTCCATTTCCTTACTATGTTCCTCACAGTGGAAACTGACAGGTTAAATCTCTGAGACAATGTTTTGTATCCTTCCGCTGAACAACTATGTTGAACAATCTTTGTTTTCAGATCATTTGAGAGTTGTTTTGAGTAGCCCATGATGCCACTCTTCAGAGGAGATTCAAATAGTAGAACAACTTGCAATTGGCCACCTTAAATACCTTTTCTCATGATTGGATAGATCTGGCTATGAAGTTCAAAGCTCACTGAGGTTACAAAACCAATTTTGTGCTTCAGTAAGTCAGTAAAAAGTAGTTAGGGGAATTCAAATCAATAAAATGATAAGGGTGCCCATACTTTTGCACCGGTCAAATTTTGGTTTAATGCATATTGCACATTTTCTGTTAGTACAATAAACCTCATTTCAATCCTGAAATATTACTGTGTCCATCAGTTATTAGATATATCAAACTGAAATGGCTGTTGCAAACACCAAAATATTTAGAACAAAAAATGATTAAGATTAATAGGGGTGCCCAAACTTTTTCATAGGACTGTATATAATATATACAGCCTGTGTACAGGAGTATATATGTATCAGGTACTGTATATAGCAGTGATAGGAGATGCATGTAATTATATAGTATATACAGCCTGTGTACAGGAGTATATATGTATCAGGCACTGTATATAGCAGTGATAGGAGATACATGTAATTACAATGTGATGTGTTATATAGTGGAAAACTATATGTAAATGTGAGTGAGTAGAGTGAGGGCTACTCCTGAGGTGACAGTAAGGAGTGTGCAGGCAGGTTGAGGCAGGAAATGCCAGGCAGTGTGTGTGAGTCTATAGCTGGGGCTAGGAGTCCTGCTTTTGTGAGTCTCTTGCTAGGAAGCCATGTTGTTTAGTGGCACCAAAAGTAGCCTGTGACTCAATCCTGAGGGAAAACTATGTTTGTGGAAAATTGCACGCAAATCCGTCCAGGCGTTTTAGCGTGATTGAGGAACAAACATCCAAACTCACAAACATCCAAACATCCAAACACACAAACTTTCACATTTATAATATTAGTAGGATATACAGGTATATAACCCTGGAGGACAGTCAGTGTGCTGTATACGGTGTATGTACTGTGTGTGTGTGTGTATATATATATACAGGTATATAACCCTGGAGGACAGTCAGTGTGCTGTATACTGTATATACTGTTCGTGCTTCATGCAAGGGAAGTGGTTTCTCTTGTGTAAGAGCTGCCAACCTGGTTCCTGCTTCCTGATCCCCGCAGTGCTGGGGATGTTAGGGCCCCGGTAATGGCTGATGACGGTGATCGTCATCTTCTTGGGGACTTGTGCGTTTTGAGGTAGTGAGGAGGAGTCTTAGCTGGACTGAGGAGTGCCCCAGGTTCTGGCCATGTTTGACTGGTGACTGTAACTTTTTGGGAGTTAGAAGGATTCTGCAATGAATAATCACAGTGATCTATTAGAGTATGGACATTATAGGGGGGTCCTAAAAGGGGTATTTGGTGGGCTCATATCCTCGGGGGTCTCAGTCATAATACATGTGACATCATGGGGACTTTATATGTCGGTCATGTTCCAAAAAAGGGTAACAAAAGTTCAGTATCATTAAAATGTCACAAAATTTTTTGATGTATTTAAGTGCATTGCATGGTTTGGAGAAGGTAGAACCAGTGGGATATATTGAGACTGATCAGCAGCACAGAGTATTTCAGACAAGGAGTGTGCTGATCACTGACCTGTGCACTGTGGTCAGGGATGCCTGTAATATGATGCGAGGAGGGGAATGGAGACTAGACGACTGCATAGGTTCTGAGCTACACCTTGAGAAGAACCAGGGACCCCAGCAGCACAGAGTACTTCAGGAGAGGAGTGTACTGATGTGATCAGAGATTTGTGCATTCATAAGGATGCTACAGAGATCAAGGGTGCGTGTGACATAATGTAAGGACATGAACGGAGACACATGGCGGAATAACCAGGGATCCCAGCAGCCATTTGTCGTGCACGGTCTTGTACATGTAGCTTTAGTGTAATCTATATTTGCAGGATCACATCTTATGTGGGGTGGGGTAACTTCCTGCCTGGGTGACCACCATCTTAATCCTTCAGATTCCTGTTTTCAAGTGGTCACCGTAAATTCTGCAGTAAAAACCCATTGTAATGCCTTAAAGGGGCGCTCCTGGTTCACACGAGAAGAAATTGTTCAACCTCCCATTAATATGAGATTTTTTTGGGGGGGTTGAAGGCTCGAAACGGCTTCTTTTCACCCCTAGGGTTGCATTTAGTGATGTGACAAAAGGGAAGTCAATGAGTAGGAAGGTCGAAACTGTCACCTCTAAGCGTATCTTGTGGTAAGCCCTGCAAAAGTGAGAGGGGAAACAGGTTTTAGCGTTCTGCAACAGGAAAACCCATGTGGAGAGCTGGTGAGCCATGCGGAGGAAGGGGAACTACAGATCAAAATCTGTCTTGTGCACATGGTATATATGTTATGTATATAATCTAGGATTATTGCCCCTTTAACCTGCCCTTTAAGAAGTGCACATGAAAAACACACAGAGGTATAGAAAAGGGCCCATTATAGGTAGGGTCGTTGGCCTTGCCTTCCGTGTTTCATACCGTGTTGCGGCCATTTTCTTATACTGAATAATAGCGAAATATCTGTTGTAAATATGCTATGGAAACGAGCTGTCATGACTTCCCCTTTAAGAGGACAGATTTATGAAAATGGTCTAAGAGCCCGTTCACACGGCAGAATCTGGCGCTTCGGGATTCCGACTTAAAATCTGCTGCAAATTCCTCCTCCCATTGTTTTTAATGGCAGGCAGACATCGACGCAGGGCGTTGAAAAAATAAGTGACCTGCTCGATCTCGTTGCGGATTTCGCAGCTGATTCGGATGCAGAGTGCGAAGCTTGAGGTTCCCCATGGATTCATTTGTGGGGAGGCGGGCCGAAATAGAAGAGGAATCCGAGGCGGATGGATGACCCCCTCAAATTCCCCTTTATTTTCTGAAATATAAACAGGCCCCAAAGAGACATTTACATGGAGGAAACTGGAGCTGATTTTGAGGTGGATTCTCCATTGATTTCAATAGGAGGCCGAGACGGACTTGTCTCTTTTTCTTGCCACGGATTCCGCGACTGATTCAGTCCACAAACCAATGGGGGAAAGGGCTCAAGTTCTACTTCGGCTTTCCACTGTGGCTTACACGGAGCCGAAATTTGTAGCCAAATCCAAAGCAGAAGAAACTTCAAATTCCTACCTTAGGGCTAGTTCACACGTGAGTATAAGGGGAGGTTTTTGACAGCGGATTTCGCGTCCAAAACCTCCCCTTATAATGGTGGTCTATGGAGACCGCCGGGCTTCTGTTCTCCGCTAGCGGCGAGCTGCTGCTAGCGGAGAAAAGAAAGGACATGTCCTTTCTTCAGGCGGAAGCCGCGCTGTCTCAGTCGCGCGGCTTCCGCCCCCGGCAGCTCCCTCCTATGTCGGCTCATTCATTTGAGCCGACAGCAGAGGGTTAAGCCGCGACAGCGATGGTCGCGGCGGGCGGGTTTTGACAAGAGAGAGACGCGGCTCGCCGCGTCTCTCTCTGTGTCAAAACCCGCGCGGGCAGTTCACGTGTGAACTAGCCCTTAGGCCGGGTCCCCATGGGACGTAAACACCGCGATTTGCCCGTGGCGGAAACGCTGTGGGAAAAATAGCGGCGTTTTACAGTGCAAGCAAAGGGGATGGGATTCATGCGAATCCCATCCCCACTTTGCGGAAAAAAACGCAGTGCGGACACGCTGCGATTTGCAAATCACAGCATGTCAATTATATCTACGGAAACGCCGGCGGCTTTCCCGTAGATATAATGTTAAGAGAAAGTCCGCAAAGGAAAACTGTGAACTCTCTCTTAAAAGCGCTCACGCCGCGGTTCTTTCTGCAGCGATTACGGCCGGGGGGCCTTAGCCTAAATTCCTCTGTGTGAACGGTTCCTAAACCGCAAACCGTCTTTGTCTTTGTAGCAACCAATCAAAACACAGCTTTCAATTTTTAAGAGTAGAATATGAAATGAAAGCTGCGCTGTGATTGGTTGCTATGGGCAGCAAAGACCATTTTGGGTTTAGGCTGTTTTCGTAAATCCGTCCATGTTTCTCCTGACTTTCAGTGACTATAGCGATAGCGTTATACGCCATAATAAATACTATATTCTTGTATGTGGTGATGTATGATATAATAGAGATGTATACGAGACGTTTGTATAGGCCTCAGTGTAATAGTAAGCCTGTTGTTGTCCATAACAACCAATCACAACGCAGCTTTCATATTTCCAGAGCAGTTTAGGAGATAAAAGCTGTTCCCTGATTGGTTCTTGGGTCTTACAGTTAGGGAATGTTCACACAGCAATAACACGGCACAAAAAATACAACCTGTATATTTGCCATGGCGCTGTGACAAGATATATTGGCGTCCATCACTGACTTCCATTGATTTTAGGCATTTTCTGTGCTTATTTCATTGCAATTTTCACGTCAGATTTGGCATTAATATACCCAAGGGGCTTTATAAGTGGCGGCGTGGCGGCCATATTTTCTGCTCCTTCAAACGTACAGCATCGTGTTAGTACAGGATGGTAGGGCCGTAGCAGTTGGGGTATGTTCACACATACTTGCACCACTTTTTGCTCTTCCGGTTTTCCGTGGTGGAGAGCTGAATCCGCCTCAAAAGCAGCGCTTGCCTTATGAACGTAACCGTATAGTATCGTACATCAGTTCATAGGAGCCGCCGTCGCCTCAGGAGACGCAGACAATTCGGCCTAAAAAAGTGACCCTAATGTCTCCCATTGTATAACCTCACGTGCAAAACCGCGCCACAAACCTAAAGCTTGGCCATGGATGACACAAGGCTGGTTTTTGGGGAGGATTTTGAGGTGAAAGGTCACTTCAAAGTCCTTTCCGGGGGGCAACACGGTAGCCTTGCAGCGCTAGAGTCCTGGGTTCAAATCCCGCCAGGAACAACATCTGCAAGGAGTTTGTATGCTCTCCCCGTGTTTGCCTGGATTTCCTCCCATTCTACAAAGACATACTGATAGGAAAAGAAAAATAAATGTACATTGTGATCCCTTTCCAAATTCCTCCGTGTGAACATGCCCTTAGACAGTTTTGATAGATGATACTGTATGTTCGCGGGCGTGCAAATTTGCACGGAAAATCCGCAGCTAATGCGTAACGTGTGCATTCCCCCTCAGACGATCACTTACTGGCATACACGTAGAACATGCGGCACAGGTGAGACGTGTGCGTTGTGTGCCAAATGTATCATGTAGCGTGCGCCATCTTAATAACAATTGACGCAGTTTACGCCGTATTATTTCATTTGCTCTCCACTTGTCTCTACTGATCTTCGTGCACATTAGTTGCAGATTACATATCCTGCAATTTCCTACGCGGTAGTGAACAGGGCTGTGGGGTCACCTGGTGCCAGGGAAGGGAGGGCGAGGGGGGCATAGAACCGCAGGTAGACAAGTTGAGGATTGTTGTGCAGGTTCGAGAAGTTGGAAGCTGCATTCCTGAGTGTTGTCAGAATAAGACACGGGTCACGCCGTAACATGTCACATACCAGACGTTAGCGGTAACCATCCCCCCTGCCACATTGCAACCTGTGTGCTTAAAAACTAACATGGGCCTCTGTCATGGTGAGACTCTCGCCCGTCACATTACGAGGTATGAACATGGGTGACTATAACATGTCTGTCTCTTCTGTTATAGGGCATCATGAGCGAAAGTGGCAAGGAGTGCCGGGTGGCGTATAGCCCTAACCTTGGGGACCTTGTCAGAGTGAAGACAGAATTGGGGTCACCGGTTGAAGAGAGGAAGTACAACAAGCAATGGTGAGTCCTTGAACATTCACATAGGGCAGGATTCAGGAGAGGGGTGGCCTGGTGTACCCTCCGCTCCTAGGACTCCTCGCTCCTTATCCGGTCCTGACGCCTATGTCAGAGCAATACTGGCGCACAGGAGGCGCGGGGAGTCCTAAGAGAAGTGAATATTGAGCGTCGTACTCACCTCTCACATGCCAGGTCCCACCAATGATTAGTCTCATCACTACTGAGCCTGGCGCGGTGAATATGATGCTCGGTACTCACTACTCTTAGGACTCCCCACGTCTTCTGCGCACCAGTATTGCTCTGACATAGGCGTCAGGACCGGATAAGGAGCAAGGAGTCCTAGGAGCGGAGGATACTTAGAATTGTACTCAACACTCTCTCTCCAATCCCTGTACTCTGTGGGCCTGGGGACAGTGGGGACTTTGTACTGTGTGGGACATGTGGACCTTGTCATATATCGGACGCTGGGGCTTGCGCCTGTTCCACTCATGATGTAGATTTCAGGAGTCATTTACAACATAAAACTGGAGTAAATGATATTAAATCTGACAGGATGGAGGGGGTGGAGTGATCAGGAGGGAAAGGGGGCAGTGCTGGTTCCAATCACATGACCAGGGGATCGGAACCAGACCAAAACCCTGGGTCTATCATCAGAGAGTCCATCAGATCACATAAGCTAATCTTAACTCCCTGGACAACCCCTTTAATAAGTGGGACCTTGTGTTGCGTTTAATTCAACGGCAGACATTTTTGTTCCCTGGTCCGGTGACATGACCTTAGGTTAGGTTCACACGGTAGGTTTTGTGGCGGGGCGCACCATGCAAAATTTACTCGCTACAGTGGGAGCTTTGGAGGCTTATTTTTTCCACTAGCTGTTTTTCCGGGGTCCATCCCCTCCCCCCCCCAACACTTGAAATGAGACAATATTTTTATGGATTCTAATGCAAAAAAATCTAGCATTACATCTCCATTACTACAGGTTCCTCACAGCTGGTAGTTTGTTACAATTGAATCCAGTCTAGGCTTTCCTTTGCAGCACCATCACCCTGTCCTGCACTATCCACGTACAGATGACTGTCCTGACTGAATACGACTGTAGCAAACCCTCAGCCGTGAGAAGTATTATGTGTACAGATTATAGGCATTTGGCTTTAAACAAGAGGAGAGAAATGGAAACACAAAGTACCTTGGAAAATTGCAGAACTTTTCAGTACAGTCATTTAGCTGTATTTACATCAGCGCGGAAATCCCCCTTAAAGGGGTTGTCCAGGATCAGATATTTTAAAGGGATCCAGTCAAGACAATTTCCTTATAGTTCCTAGTCTTAAGGACTGTAAACCTCCGGGTGTTTTCGTGGCCCAAATTGCCCTGGCAGGTTCCCTTTAATGCACGCAACAGGGGAGGGCTAGAAAATAAATCTGCACTGATTCTTACCTGCATCCTCCCCTATATCTGCGCTGGGGCGGCTGTCACCTCTGGAACCATTGCAGTATACAGCTGAGATCCCAGACAATTTTGCCCGCTATACCCACTGCCCTGCCAAGATTGCACTTTTACTAGGCTACATTGAAGCACAATAAAAGTGAATGGGGTCACAACCCAAAGCGCAGGATGCCCTGACCATGATGTTTGATAGACTTGACACAGTCGCAAAAAATTCAACCGTCCTAGGTTTAATGAAACTGCAGCTTCGCAGTCCCAGCAGCCCGCAGTGCGACCCCATTTACTTTTATGATGCTGCAGTGTACTGTAGCATAGTGAAAATGAGACCCTTGGTCACGCAGTGAGCGCCGCGCCAAGGTCGCCATGTAGCATGTGCCTCAAGTCTGCGGTACAACACTGCCACCTAATGGCCACATAATAAAAAGACTACCCAAAACGTCGAATTGGGTCACTGTGACAAGCTGACAAATCTGGGAGACTCTGACAACCACATTTACCACTGTTTAGCATTATGTGTACACTTGCCCATCAATTCCCCGCAGCCTTGTTTCTGTTCACACATGTCTGTATTTCAACTTCCTCTGTGTACAAACGTACTTCTCCTTCTATGTATGAATGAGGCTCTTCACTTAAAGGGATGTTAATAGAATCATCCTTTGACTGCAGAGAACCCCCTAGGAGGAGTTGTGTGGTCCCTTTGTGTTTTACCAGACACAGCGCCCCCTTTGTCCGTCCTCCGTTTCTGGTATTGCAACTCAGCCCTGTTCTTGAGTGAAAAATTTTCTGATCCCAATTCTTAATTTTCTGTGTCACGTTCAGCTCTGCAGGGTCCAACTCGCGCTGCATGGACTTGGAACCCAAAAGGCTGAAGGAGAAGAGGGACGCTGCAATGTCTAAGAGTCTCCAGCAGGTGGATTTTTGGTGTAAGTTGAACAGTTCATAGGACACGATGCAGTCATGGATAACAGTGCACAAGCTCATCGTACTGTTTGGAAGTACAGGGCCGGCGCTGTCTTCAGACAGGAAGAAAAAAGTTATGCAAAGTGTATAAAATTTTATTATGCATTGAATGAGCTTTATCTGCTGAAAATGGAACAATCCTTTAAATTAAAAAAAACAAACTGTACTGGACTATACCATTCACTCTTGGTTATGTAATCTCATACCAGTCTCTTTCTTCCCCCTCCAGTCTGTGAGCTATGCCAGGAATACTTTGTCGACGAATGTCCCTGTCATGGACCCCCCGTCCTGGTGCCGGACACACCGATTCCCCTTGGCATGCCTGACCGGGCAGCACTTACAGCGCCGAGTGGGATTGAGGTGGTAAAGGACGACACCGGAGAGAGTGAGGTGCGATGTGTGAATGAGGTCATACCCAAAGGGCAGATCTATGGGCCGTACGAAGGGAAGATCTCGTCCCAGGACAAGTCATCCGGATTCTTCTCCTGGCTGGTGGGTTTGTGCTGAAGTTTTAAGAATTTGATATAAGTGGTAAAGGGTTAAAGCCGATATCATTTGGGTTTCAGTTCCTCACTGTTTTAAAGTCTTTGAATGCAGACTCTGATCAGATAGGAAGGCAACCTGAGCTGAGGGTTTGCTACACTTGTATCCAGTCTGGACAGTCATCTGTGAGCTAAATCATCTAGACTCCAGACTAATCCAGTTTACCTGCACTGATACATTGTAACAAAATGTCATGACTGGATTTGTCCTACAGATGTATTTAGACCTTAGAATATTGTCTAGAGAGGATACAGTGAGCAGCAGTGGTCTGTAACCTCTAGAAGTAAGTATGGATGCTTTCATTCACTGACACCAAATGGAGATTCTGGAAAGATCAAGTAATTGAAACGCTAAATATTATTATTGTTTATTTATATAGCACCATTAATTCCATGGTGCTGTACATTATTATATTAATTCCATGGTGCTTTACATTATTATATTAATTCCATGGTGCTGTACATTATTATATTAATTCCATGGTGCTTTACATTATTATATTAATTCCATGGTGCTGTACATTATTATATTAATTCCATGGTGCTTTACATTATTATATTAATTCCATGGTGCTTTACATTATTATATTAATCCCATGGTGCTGTACATTATTATATTAATTCCATGGTGCTGTACATTATTATATTAATCCCATGGTGCTGTACATTATTATATTAATTCCATGGTGCTTTACATTATTATATTAATTCCATGGTGCTTTACATTATTATATTAATTCCATGGTGCTGTACATTATTATATTAATTCCATGGTGCTTTACATTTGGGGGTTACATATAATACACAGAATATACAGGTAGATATAATACTAACAATGACCGACTGGCACAGTGGGGTAGAGGGCCCTGCCGCGAGGGCTTACAATCTATGGGGGAAGGGGGTAGAGACAGAAGGAGAGGGGGAGACTGTACAGATGGCGGTGCGGTGATAGTGTTATTGGAGGTTGTAGGCCTTCCTGAATAGGGGAGTCTTCAGGGCCTTCTTGAATCCTGTGATTGTGGGGATATTAGAGAGAGAGAGTATCTATCTATCTATCTATCTATCTATCTATCTATCTATCTATCTATCTATCTATCTATCTATCTATCATCTATCTATTATCTGTCTGTCTATTATCTATCTATCTATCTCCTATCTATCTATCTATCTATCTATCTATCTATCTATCTATCTATCTATCTATCTATCTATCATCTATCTATTATCTGTCTGTCTATTATCTATCTATCTATCTCCTATCTATCTATCTATCTATCTATCTATCTATCTATCTATCTATCTATCTATCTATCTATCTATCATCTATCTATTATCTGTCTGTCTATTATCTATCTATCTATCTATCTATCTATCTATCTCCTATCTATCTATCTATCTATCTATCTATCTATCTATCTATCTCCTATCTATCTATCTATCTATCTATCTATCTATCTATCTATCTATCTATCTATCAATCTATCTATCTCTCTATATCTATCTATCTATCTATCTATCTCCTATCTATCTATCTATCTATCTATCTATCTATCTATCTATCTATCTATCTATCATCTATCTATTATCTGTCTGTCTATTATCTATCTATCTATCTATCTATCTATCTATCTATCTATCTATCTATCTCCTATCTATCTATCTCCTATCTATCTATCTATCTATCTATCTATCTATCTATCTATCTATCTCCTATCTATCTATCTATCTATCTATCTATCTATCTATCTATCTATCTATCTATCATCTATCTATTATCTGTCTGTCTATTATCTATCTATCTATCTATCTATCTATCTATCTATCTATCTATCTATCTATCTCCTATCTATCTATCTCCTATCTATCTATCTATCTATCTATCTATCTATCTATCTCTCTATATCTATCTATCTATCTATCTATCTATCTATCTCCTATCTATCTATCTATCTATCTATCTATCTATCTATCTATCTATCTATCTCCTATCTATCTCTCTATAGCTATCTATCAATCTATCTATCTCTCTATATCTATCTATCTATCTATCTATCTATCTATCTATCTATCTATCTATCTATCTATCTATCTCCTATCTATCTATCTATCTATCTATCTATCTATCTATCTCCTATCTATCTATCTATCTATCTATCTATCTATCTATCTATCATTTTAAATGCTACATTTTCTTGCTGTCACCACTAGGGGCGCTCCCTTTATACTGTTTTTTTTTTTTACTTTTTTTTTTTTTTGTAGATAGTGGATAATGACAACAGGTATAAATCCATTGATGGGACTGATGAGAGCTGCGCCAACTGGATGAGGTGAGTTTCTGTTACATTGTATCACTGTCGTTTTCAATGAGAATTGTTCTACGTTTGCTCTGACTAATTCACAGAGCGTTTCAGGTAATAGAAGGGTAGCCACTGGCTTAAAGGGATACTCCACTAAGTCTAATAGATGGAGATCCGACACCTGTCTATGGGACACGTTCACATCTGCACCTTCATTTCTACTCTTCTGATCCGTCAAAGCCCCAGAAGAACAGAAAAACCCGCACTATAATTTATCTACAAATTCTCAATCAAATACTCTTCCGTCCCTCAGATACGTGGTGATATCTCGAGAGGAGCGGGAACAAAATCTCATGGCGTTTCAGCACAGCGAAAAAATTTACTTCCGCGCGTGCCGGGACATTCAGCCCGGGGAGAAGCTGCGGGTGTGGTACAGCGAGGATTACATGAAACGGCTGCACAGCATGTCTCAGGAGACAATCATCCGCAACCTCAGCAGAGGTAAGAGACGTCACCTATTTACCTTCCTTCACCTGTACGGTCTTATCTTCAGCTTCCCCTCCCTTCTGAATCTTCTCTACTGCATATATTAAAGGGAATCTAGTGGGGATGACTATGAGTACTTAAAGGTCATTTCCATCCAAAAACCTAAAATTGGCCGTATGTTAGTAAATCAGAAGTTATACAAGCAGGAAAAAATTTGGTAATCGTATTCGCTTTTAGTGCAGAGATATTGCCATTTGCCTTTTTCATTTATGGCGGCCATTTTTGGCAATAGGAAGTGCAGCTCTATTGGTTTGTATTAGCTGGCAATCTCTAAGAAAATAAGGTTTTACAATCTGAGAAGTTGATTCCAAACTGACCAGCCATTTGACATCACTTCCTGTTGTCGCTTTTGCAAAATGGCCGCCGCTGCCAAACAGAAAAATGGCAATATCTCTGTAAGGAAAAGGAATATTATGACTAAACTTCAGTTATCCTTCTAACTTCTGATGTAACAATAAACGGACAGTGAAAAATGAGGGGTTAAAAATCACCTTTAAATGTCCTCCTACTATACCTGCCCTTGCCGGAAGTCCTTGGGCACTATCGCACATTTTGCAAGGGGCACTTATGGACCTCATTCTCATAATCTCAGGTAGACCCCCCCCCATCCAAGTGTTCAGACACTTATCGGATAGTGTCCTTAAAGGGAAAGCCCATTTAAAGGGACATTGTATCTGTACTGCATACGGATAGCGGTCTGCCACTTATTCTGTTAAATGGATCACAGTGGTAATAATTTGCCTGATGGGTTCCCTTTAATTATGTTTTTGTGTTTCCATATATTAGGCCGGGTACTCACATGGCGGCAGCTGCAAGGGGCTGTGGGTGGGGTCTTCTAGTAGACTGTTACCTGGCCTCTAGGACTATTTCACCAATGAAACGGTTAACACACTGCTTGAAGAACCCACAACATGTGGACTACACGCGCATGTAGGCCGCCACGTGAGAACCCGCTGCGATGGTTATGCACCATGTGTACCCACTTTTCTTATTATTGAATGCGTATATGATCATTTTTAAAGGTACATCAAAGACTTTTACCTTACAAGCATCTATTTCATCACTTAAAGGGATTCTATCATTAAAACTTTTTTTGTGTGGATAAGACGTCGGAATAGCCTTTAGAAAGGCTATTCGTCTCTTACCTTTAGATGTGGTCTCCACCGCGCCGTTCCTTAGAAATACCATTTTTTACCGGTATGCAAATGAGTTCTCCCGCAGCGATGGGGGCGGGCCCCAGCGCTCAAACAGCGATGAGAGCGTCCCCCCGCTGCCAGAGAACTGTCTCCAAGCACCGCCTCCTTCTTCGTCCGCTGCGTCATCTTCAATGTCTTCCGGCACAGGCTTGTAACTTCTAGCAGAGCAGACTGCGCAGGCGCACAGGTCACGGGAAAATGGCTGCTTGTCCAGTATTGTTAGCGGCCATTTTCCCGTGGCCTGTGCACCTGCGCAGTCTGCTCTGCTCTGCTAGGTTACAAGCCTGCGCTGGAAGAAGACATTGAACATGACGCGGCGGACGAAGAAGGAGGCGGCGCTTGGAGACACTTCTCTGGCAGCGGTGGGGACGCCCTTACCGCTGTTTGAGCGCTGGAGTCCGCCCCCATTGCTGCGGGAGAACTCATTTGCATACCGGTAAAAAACGGTATTTCTGAGGAACGGCGTGGCGGAGACCACGTCTAAAGGTAAGAGACGAATAGACTTTCTAAAGGCTATTCTGACGTCTTATCCACAAAAAAAAAAAGTTTTAATGGTAGAATCCCTTTAAGGGGGCGGCACTATAGCTAAAGTCTATCCTGTGTACACTGTCATTGTAGTTGAGTGTTTTCTATTGTTGCCTGTTTTCTGCCATTTCAGGCTGTGAAGGGTCTGACTATAGGATTTTACCATGGGTAGTCCATAAATCCCCTTCCCCCTCCCCCCTTCCTCCATAATTATTATTTATCTCTATATTTCCAGTGCGGAGAAGCTACTCGCACATTTAGGGGTTGGTTCACACTACTCAGTATGGATAGGGTTTTGAGGTGGTCTTCCGCCCAGATTCCTCTCCCAAGTTCTGGCCCTATGTAACCCGTGGCAGAAAGTTTTGACTTTCCTCTGTGGGTTTGCTTTATGATTAGCCCCGGACACAATGGGGTTAATTGGCGTCAGTCTCGTGTCTGTGATGTAATCTGTCACAGGATTCACGGGAAGGTAAGACGAAGTAAAGGAACGTCCGCTGCTGCCTCCTTCAGATTCCGGACTCAATTTAGAATTTATTCAAGGGCAACATATATGTAATATTGGCTACAGATTCCATCGTGCGAACGGCTTTGGAATTTTTTTGCAAAAATCGTCCTCCCATTTATTTCAATGGCAGATGATCCTTTTTCCACTAGCTGGAACAAAAAATCAACTAGCGTCCCGTCTGGTCCCCGGGCCGAATTCTGCCCATTAAGGCCAGGGGACCAGACGGGACGCTAGTTGATTTTTTTTATAAGGCAGCAGATTTTGGATAGACGATCCAGGCTCAAAGTCTGCTGGACGAACTCACCCTACCTAAGGAACCCTTCTAAAAATAGGGAGAGCCTCTTTAACTATAAACGTTACTGTTACAAGATTTTACTATAGGTTTAGGGTAATCTAGAGGTACCCTGAGAGGTCGGAACCCCCGCTGATCATGAGAATAATTGTTAATGTGCCCTCTACGTTCCATGTTACTTCCACCCAGTAGGTAGACGGGAGCTTTGCAGCCCATGGCAATAGCTCATGCGACCTTGTCCCCGCTGTTCTCCGGATTGCTTGGTCCTTTACCCTACCTATTAGCAGGAAATATCCACTTAAGGCCCCATCTGTAATTGCAGATAACATACAGACCCAATCGTTTCTGTGCATGTAGCCCCCATACACTTGTCCATAAATTTGACAGATCGGCGTCTGAGCCGTAGGAACCATCCACAGAATACGAATCAGGTTCTAGTACTGTTCGCGTTTGTGGCACAGACGCGCCTTTATACGTGTATGGGATCATACTAGTCCTTTTGCGGATGTGCGATGACATATGATGTATATTTTTGTGGAATATAGATCAGTTTTTGTGGACAGTATGAACCAATCATGTGCATGTAGCCTAAGGGAACACTAAAACACAGCAAAGGCACACACAAAATATCCCAGCTCTTCATTTCCCTTACAAAATGCAGCTTTAAGAATTAACACTGAGAAATATATAAAAAGGCCATATCATGTTCACATCATTGTCCAGTGTGTGGCTTCAGCAGGAGCCCCCCCCCCCCCCCATGCTGTCTGCAGGAGGACTTAAAGGGATTCTACCATTAAAACCTCTTTTTTTTTGTGGATAAGACGTCGGAATAGCCTTTACAAAGGCTATTCGTCGCTTACCTTTAGATGTGATCTCCGCCGCGCCATTCCTTAGAAATACCGTTTTTTAACGGTATGCAAATTAGTTCTCTGGCAGCAATGGGGGCGGACCCCAGTGCTGAAAATGCAATGGGGGCGTCCCCACTGCTGCTCGAGAACACGATCCTGCGACGCCTCTATCTTCAGCTGGATCCTCCCTTTCTCTGTTGTCTTCCTCCTGCATTACCTCCGACGCCTGTGCACCTGTCTCTGCCAGTGAGACACTAGTAGAGCCGACTGCGCATGCCGGCTGGCGGCCATTTTTGGGAGGCCGCTCTTGCTCTTGCAGTTCAATGCAGGAGCGGCCTCCAAAAAATGGCCGCCGGCTGGCATTCACACTCGGCTCTGCTGGTGTCTCACTGGCAGAGCCAACTGCGCAGGTGTCGGAGGTGACGCAGGAGGAAGACGACAGAGGATGCAGCCGAAGATAGAGGCATCACAGGATCGTGTTCTCGAGATGCAGTGGGGACGCCCCCATCGCATTTTCAGCACTGGGGCCCGCCCTTCGCTACGAGAGAACTCATTTGCATACCGGTAAAAACCGATATTTCTAAGGAACGGCGCAGCGGAGATCACATCTAAAGGTAAGAGACGAATAGCCTTTCTAAAGGCTATTCCAACGTCTTATCCACAAAAAAAGAGGTTTTAATTGTAGAATCCCTTTAAGATCATTAAGTCCCGCCCTTTGCTAAGTTGACCTCCTGTTTCCATTGCACAGTTCCTCTAAACCCAAGGGCCACTCTGCTCCTGTCTTGGCTTCAGTTAGTAGTGTGGGGGGGGTCCTAAGTAGGGACTCAAGTCTAGATCTACTCGAAAGGGGTTATCACAGTGCAAGCAATGTAGCATGACTGTATTCTCATGAGCGTTGACGGCCATCGCCCGCAGCGGCAACCTGTGAGAAAAATGTGATAAGGGATCATGTGGCAAACTGGTAACACACCTAATTTTCCTTTCTAGGAGAAAGAGGTTTGTTAAGGGAAAACAATGACAGACTCTTGGAAAACCAAGAAGATGTGAAAGGCCCATTTCCGCTTACAGCTCTTAAGCAAGGGAAAAGCCTCTACAAGCGGAGCTGTGAGGAGGGGGAGCTAAACCCTCATACCAAGAAGAAAAAAATAGACTTAATCTTCAAAGACGTCTTAGAGGCTTCTCTGGAGTCTGCTAAGATGGAAGACCATCCCTTGGTGACCAGTAGTCCTATACTGGGGAAAAAGGTTCCCAAGTATCAATACGAAGAACATGGAGATAGATGTAAAACAAACCAAAAGTTTTCTGCCCAAAACCAAACAAGAATCCCGATGGAGTGGAAGGTTCCTCATGCTTCTGCTCAAGTTCTAGACAGGGAGACCAACTTACCAGAAGATGATCTTGAAGACCGCTCGTCTATCAAAGTAGAGAGTCCCGATGAGTTCACTGCCCTCGGTGAGACAGACGAGACCCCCACTACTTCTTTCTGCCCAAACTGTATCAGGTTGAAGAAGAAAATCCGTGAACTTCAGGCCGAGGTGGAGATGCTAAGGTCTGGAAAGGTCCCAGAAGTTCCTCAGTTGCTTCCTCAGAAATCTGAGGTGCCAGAGTTTTCAGATACTTCAGGTATGGAATTGGCACTTTCCTATAGTTTACATTTGGCTGGACTTAGTTGTACCTTAGTTGTTTTTTTTAATTACCAAAAACTTTTTAGTCCTCCAGGGTCACATGGTGCATAATAAAAACATCCCATCCTGCTTCCTAATCTCTTTACTACCCATCTAGTTTTTATTCATTTTTTTTCCCTTCGCTGTCCACGTGAGTTTTTTTTTAAGTTAACGTACCTTTGTTTTTGTTTCCCAGCTCCAGAAAACATGTCCATCGTACCCACCATGATGGAAGATGACGATCAGGAAGTAGACTCCGCCGACGAATCGGTCTCCAACGAGATACTGGCATCTGCCGATGAGCCTTCTAAGATGTCTGCGGCCTCCGGTAGACGGATCCGTCGATTCAAACAAGAATGGTTAAAAAAGTTCTGGTTCCTGAGGTACTCGTCCACGCTGAACGAGATGTGGTGTCACGTTTGCAGGCAGTACACGGTGCAGTCCTCAAGGACTTCAGCCTTCATTATTGGCTCTAAGCAGTTCAAGATTCATACGATAAAGCTTCACAGCCAAAGTAACCTCCACAAAAAGTGTTTGCAGCTCTACAAGCTCAGGATGCACCCCGAAAAGACAGAGGAGATGTGCAGGAACATGACTCTTCTTTTCAACACAGCATACCACTTGGCTATGGAAGGCAGGCCTTATTATGACTTCCGACCTCTAGCAGAACTACTGAGAAAGTGTGAACTCCGAGTAGTTGACCAGTACATGAACGAAGGCGATTGTCAGATTTTGATTCATCACATCGCCAGGGCACTTCGAGAAGACTTAGTAGAGCGTATTCGACAATCCCCTTTCCTAAGCATTATATTGGATGGGCAAAGTGAAGACCTTCTTGCCGACACGGTGGCCGTCTACGTCCAATACACCAGTAACGACGGTCCACCTGCAACAGAGTTTCTCTCTCTCCAAGAGCTGGGCTTACCGACCACTGACAGCTACCTCCAAGGTGTCGACAGGGCCTTCTCAGCTCTTGGTATCCGCCTTCAAGACGAGAGGCCAACCGTAGGTTTAGGAGTTGATGGAGCCAACATAACGGCTGGACTAAGAGCGAACATGTATATGACAATCAGGAAAACCTTGCCTTGGCTACTGTGTTTACCATTCATGGTACATAGGCCCCACTTAGAAATTTTGGATGCAATTAGTGGAAAAGAACTTCCATGTTTAGAAGAGTTAGAGAACAACCTGAAGCAGCTACTTAGTTTCTACCGGTACTCCCCCCGTCTGATGTGTGAACTTCGACTTACTGCTGCAACGCTCTGTGAAGAAACTGAATTCCTGGGTGACATTCGGGCGGTGAAATGGATTATAGGTGAGCAGAACGTGCTAAATGCTCTGATCAAGGACTACCTGGAAGTGGTGGCCCATCTGAAGGACGTCAGCGGTCAAACACAACGTGCCGATGCCTCCGCCATTGCATTAGCCCTCCTTCAGTTTCTCATGGATTATCAGTCGATAAAGCTTATCTACTTCCTTTTGGATGTGATCGCCGTCTTGTCCCGTCTGGCCTACGTCTTCCAGGGCGAGTACCTCTTGGTGTCCCAGGTGGATGAGAAAATTGAAGAAGCCATTCAAGAAATTAGCCGCTTGACAGATTCTCCTGGGGAATATCTTCAGGAATTTGAAGAGAACTTCCGGGAAAGCTTCAACGGGATCTCCTTGAAGAACTTGCGTGTGGCCGAAGCAAAGTTTCAGTCCATACGTGAGAAGATTTGCCAGAAGACCCAACTCACTCTTGCCCAACGATTTGATTCCCGTAGCCGAATATTTGTGAAAGCTTGCCAAGTATTCGACTTATCCATGTGGCCCAGGAGCACGGAGGAGCTGATAAGCTATGGAGAGGAGGAAATGCTGCAAATCTACGAACACCTGGGCGGTATCCCCTCGTTTCTTTCGGACTGTAGGGAGGGGACCGACACCAGGAGCGGTCTGTTGATGGAATGGCGGGAGCTCAAGGCTGACTACTGTACCAAAAACGGTTTTAAAGATTTGATAGGCCATATCTGTAAGTACAAACAAAGATTCCTCCTCTTAAACAAGATAGTCCAGATCCTAAAAGTCCTTCCCACTTCTACGGCCTGTTGCGAGAAAGGGCGCAACGCTCTTCAGAGGCTACGCAAAAACAACCGCTCCAGGCTAACATTAGATCAGCTGAGCGACCTCTTGACCGTAGCGGTGAACGGGCCGTCCATCTCCAATTTCGATGCCAAGAGAGCTCTGGACAGCTGGTTCGAGGAAAAGTCAGGGAATAGCTACTCCATGTCGGCCGAGATGCTCAGCAAGATGTCCTCCCTCGACCAGAAACCCATGCTTCACGCTATGGAACTCGGTTCAGAGTATTACCAAGACATTTAAAAGTGACTACAGCCCCTGAAGCTA
Organism: Leptodactylus fuscus; assembly: GCF_031893055.1. Lineage (NCBI taxonomy): Eukaryota > Metazoa > Chordata > Amphibia > Anura > Leptodactylidae > Leptodactylus > Leptodactylus fuscus. The sequence continues at coordinate 15,460,333 of NC_134271.1, read as the reverse complement.
TTGGATATGTTTTTTTTCTATCTATACTCTAAATTTTTTGGTATATTATAAAAAAAAAAAATTCTAAAAAATAAATATATATAAATATATATTATATATATATTAATAGAAAAAAAAATCCCACTAAATATTTACAAAAAAAAAAAAAGACTGAGCCTTTTATTAGGAAACCTCACACACGGTATCACGTTTTTCATGTACGGCAGCTGGCGTGGTCTCCTTGCGGCCACAGCAGGACAGAGAACCCACAAATCCCATGAAACCCTTCCCCCGAAGCATGCAAAACTAGACCAGGTACCTTTTTTTTTTTTTTTTTTTTTTTAAATTTTTTAAATCCTTTTTTTTAATTTTTTTTTTTTTTTTTTTTTTTTAAAGCTTCTTTTTTTTTTAAGCTTTTTTTTTTTTTTAATAGGTCAGAACAAAAAGTTGTATATCGGGGCCCAGGAAAGTCCAAATCCACATAAATCGCGAGGTTTTCGTTTTTTTTTTTTTATATATATATATAAATATATATAATTTAATCTATGTTTTATCCTAATTTGTATTTTATGTTATGTTAAAAGTTATGTATCTTTTATCTACTTTATAAGGTAAACATCACCGAATGGGCAAAGATTTTTTTTTTTTTATTTCACTGCCTTTTTGTCCCAGGGTACAATAGAGGGGCGCTTTTGGGTCCAAAGCAGGCTAAGCGCACCACGGGGGCGGCTACACTGTAGAGGTTACCCCCAAATGTTTATCACTTCCTTTCCGTCACTTCAAGTTTTGTAACCACACATGATGTATACTTATTGTATTGTTTGGGGTATTTTATGGCAGAGTTTATGTTATAAAAAAAAAAAATTTGGATTTTTTTAAATTTTTTTTTATTATTTTCTTGTCAGGTCTTTGCGTGTATTGATGTCGCAGAGCTGAGCTTGTTATTGATAGTAGCTTCTATGGTTTTTGAGGTCCACTTACTGCGTTAAATAACAAACTCAGCTCTGCTACGTCTCTAGTTTGCTGCAGAGATAATTAATTTTGTGAAAAACAGAATAAGCTAAGGTTCGTTGAGGCGGCGGTGCCATGTATGAATACCTTCATTTGTTTCCAATCACTGTTGATATATGATAATTTTTTTTTTAATGTTTTTTTTTTAAGAAAAACAGGTTCAGGTGTGGAAGAAAGGAAAAAAGAGGACAATTCCACCAACTCAAGCTCTTTTCATTCTATAATAGGCTTCTTCTTGCTGATTCTGGAACAGTTGGACTTTTTTCTCTAGCCCCCACCGTTCCTGAGCAATCAGAAAAGTTAATTTGGGTGTCTGATATGCTAACTAGACTCCCTAATAACAAGTAGGTGGTGAAAGGCAGGAACAGGCAAAGGGGACATGACTCAGAGCTCCGGTGAAAGGCAGACAAGGGTGTCACTCAGAACTCTTACACTGTATGCCTCTGTTTGGATCTCCACCCTCTTGCCTCCTCCTGCCTGACATCACCCACTTGCCATTAGGGAGTTTAGTTTGCATACAAAACACTAACTAAAAAACTAACTGCACTGATTCCTGGAGAATGGTGGAAAATCCATTGGCATCAGAATCAAAGGATGTAGGAGTTGGTGGAGGTGGAGAAAGGTTTTATTTTGGGGGGTATTCCTGCCGTGAATATATACCACACAAGGGGGGCAGGGGTAGCAGTCATACCTGGGCCCTGGTGCCTGAATGGGCCTTTGGAGACAGCAGTATTGTAAATGGCACATGTTGGGGCTCTGTTACAGATTTTGCCATGTCCTAGAGCTTCAAGTTACACCTCTGGTGGTAAATGTTAGATTGTGGGTGGGTGGGGTCTGAAATAAGGGGCTTTGGTCCGAGGACATCCACAATGGTTTGGTGGCTATATAGGACCCCCACTCCACACAACTCCTCAAATAAGGATTCAGTCTAGGGTCCTAGTGAATCCCTGGTGAGGATGTCCTCCTGTTCTGGTACTTGGTGGATAGGTGAATGTTCAAGGCTGGAATACCCCTTTATGGCCGAGGCTACACGTTGCAGAAAAGCTGCTTTTTTTGTTGCAAATTTTGCTTTTTTCAGGCAAATCCAAGAATGGCTTTAAAAGGAATGAGAAATATATAGGAAGTTCTTACACTCCGCTCTTCTGCTAAACACGTTCCTGGCTTTGGTTAAGAAAGAACAAAGCAAAATCTGCACCAAAATCGCAGCCTATCTGCAATGTGCAACATGGCGGCCACTCCTTAGGATTGTCTCTCCATTCTAATAAGCGGGGGTCCTGAACAGGTTACCTCTATAGGCCCCAACAGGCTATATAGAAAGGGGTTGAAAGCTTTGTTACTCAGCTCTTTAAGATTTTCTTTCTTTTGGGATCAATTCCTAATTTCCCCCCCAAAAATGCAACTGAATGGTGTGGCGTGTGACCACGACCTTCACATGGTCCTTATCCAAAGCAGCTACTTCCTGTCCTGTAATGTAAGAATGTGAGGCCGGACTATGTCACTCTGGATACTAGCATGCTGCAATATGCAGGCACCCTTTATAAAGTTCTAAAAAATATATTAATAAAATGAGATAAAAAGTCTGCAGTAAGTTCTTTGTCTTTCAACCTTTTGTGTCCTATATGATGTATCTAATGCTTCTGTGTGTATGTCATGTCTGCAACTCATGCACCAAACTGAGCAATATACTGAGGCTACACAAATACAAGGCTGATCTATGGGGCAGCTGTGTACATTACATTACTTACACTGTATTATACTCCAGAGCTGCGCTCACTATTCTGCTGGTGCAGTCACTGTGTACATACATTACATTACTTACACTGTATTATACTCCAGAGCTGCGCTCACTATTCTGCTGGTGCAGTCACTGTGTACATACATTACATTACTTATCCTGTATTATACTCCAGAGCTGCGCTCACTATTCTGCTGGTACAGTCACTGTGTACATACATTACATTACTTATCCTGTATTATACTCCAGAGCTGCACTCACTATTCTGCTGGTACAGTCACTGTGTACATACATTACATTACTTACACTGTATTATACTCCAGAGCTGCGCTCACTATTCTGCTGGTGCAGTCACTGTGTACATACATTACATTACTTACACTGTATTATACTCCAGAGCTGCGCTCACTATTCTGCTGGTACAGTCACTGTGTACATACATTACATTACTTATCCTGTACTGATCCTGAGTTACATCCTGTATTATACTCCAGAGCTGCGCTCACTATTCTGCTGGTACAGTCACTGTGTACATACATTACATTACTTATCCTGTATTATACTCCAGAGCTGCACTCACTATTCTGCTGGTACAGTCACTGTGTACATACATTACATTACTTACACTGTATTATACTCCAGAGCTGCGCTCACTATTCTGCTGGTGCAGTCACTGTGTACATACATTACATTACTTATCCTGTATTATACTCCAAAGCTGCGCTCACTATTCTGCTGGTACAGTCACTGTGTACATACATTACATTACTTATCCTGTATTATACTCCAGAGCTGCACTCACTATTCTGCTGGTACAGTCACTGTGTACATACATTACATTACTTATCCTGTACTGATCCTGAGTTACATCCTGTATTATACTCCAGAGCTGCGCTCACTATTCTGCTGGTACAGTCACTGTGTACATACATTACATTACTTATCCTGTACTGATCCTGAGTTACATCCTGTATTATACTCCAGAGCTGCGCTCACTATTCTGCTGGTGCAGTCACTCTGTACATACAGTGGGGCAAAAAAGTATTTAGTCAGTCACCAATAGTGCAAGTTCCACCACTTAAAAAGATGAGAGGCGTCTGTAATTTACATCATAGGTAGACCTCAACTATGAGAGACAAAATGAGAAAACAAATCCAGAAAATCACATTGTCTGATTTTGTAAGAATTTATTTGCAAATTATGGTGGAAAATAAGTATTTGGTCAGTAACAAAATTTCATCTCAATACTTTGTTCTCTCTCCTTTGTTGGCAATGACAGAGGTCAAACGTTTTCTGTAAGTCTTCACAAGGTTGGCACACACTGTTGTTGGTATGTTGGCCCATTCCTCCATGCAGATCTCCTCTAGAGCAGTGATGTTTTGGGGCTGTCGCTTGGCAACACGGACTTTCAACTCCCTCCAAAGGTTTTCTATAGGGTTGAGATCTGGAGACTGACTAGGCCACTCCAGGACCTTGAAATGCTTCTTACAAAGCCACTCCTTCGTTGCCCTGGCGGTGTGCTTTGGATCATTGTCATATTGAAAGACCCAGCCACGTTTCATCTTCAATGCCCTTGCTGATGGAAGGAGGTTTGCACTCAAAATCTCACGATACATGGCCCCATTCATTCTTTCATGTACCCGGATCAGTCGTCCTGGCCCCTTTGCAGAGAAACAGCCCCAAAGCATGATGTTTCCACCCCCATGCTTTACAGTAGGTATGGTGTTTGATGGATGCAACTCAGTATTCTTTTTCCTCCAAACACGAAAAGTTGTGTTTCTACCGAACAGTTCCAGTTTGGTTTCATCAGACCATAGGACATTCTCCCAATACTCTTCTGGATCATCCAAATGCTCTCTAGCAAACTTCAGACGGGCCCGGACATGTACTGGCTTAAGCAGTGGGACACGTCTGGCACTGCAGGATCTGAGTCCCTGGCGGCGTAGTGTGTTACTGATGGTAGGCTTTGTTACATTGGTCCCAGCTCTCTGCAGTTCATTCACTAGGTCCCCCCGCGTGGTTCTGGGATTTTTGCTCACCGTTCTTATGATCATTTTGACCCCACGGGGTGAGATTTTGCGTGGAGCCCCAAATTGAGGGAGATTATCAGTGGTCTTGTATGTCTTCCATTTTCTAATTATTGCTCCCACAGTTGATTTCTTCAATCCAAGCTGGTTGCCTATTGCAGATTCAGTCTTCCCAGCCTGGTGCAGGGCTACAATTTTGTTTTTGGTGTCCTTTGACAGTTCTTTGGTCTTCACCATAGTGGAGTTTGGAGTCTGACTGTTTGAGGGTGTGCACAGGTGTCTTTTTATAGTGATAACAAGTTTAAACAGGTGCCATTACTACAGGTAATGAGTGGAGGAAAGAGGAGACTGTTAAAGAAGAAGTTACAGGTCTTTGAGAACCAGAAATCTTGATTGCTTGTAGGTGACCAAATACTTATTTTCCACCATAATTTGCAAAAAAATTCTTACAAAATCAGACAATGTGATTTTCTGGATTTGTTTTCTCATTTTGTCTCTCATAGTTGAGGTCTACCTATGATGTAAATTACAGACGCCTCTCATCTTTTTAAGTGGTGGAACTTGCACTATTGGTGACTGGCTAAATACTTTTTTGCCCCACTGTACATTACATTACTTATCCTGTACTGATCCTGAGTTACATCCTGTATTATACTCCAGAGCTGCGCTCACTATTCTGCTGGTGCAGTCACTGTGTATATACATTACATTACTTATCCTGTATTATACTCCAGAGCCGCGCTCACTATTCTGCTGGTGCAGTCACTGTGTACATACATTACATTACTTATCCTGTACGGATTCTGAGTTACATCCTGTATTATACTCCAGAGCTGCACTCACTATTCTGCTGGTGCAGTCACTGTGTACATACATTACATTACTTATCCTGTATTATACTCCAGAGCTGCACTCACTATTCTGCTGGTGCAGTCACTGTGTACATACATTACTTATCCTGTATTATACCCCAGAGATGCGCTCACTATTCTGCTGGTGCAGTCGCTGTGTACATACATTACATTACTTATCCTGTATTATACTCCAGAGCTGCGCTCACTATTCTGCTGGTGCAGTCACTGTGTACATACATTACATTACTTATCCTGTATTATACTCCAGAGCTGCGCTCACTATTTTGCTGGTGCAGTCACTGTGTACATACATTACATTACTTATCCTGTATTATACTCCAGAGCCGCGCTCACTATTCTGCTGGTGCAGTCACTGTGTATATACATTACATTACTTATCCTGTATTATACTCCAGAGCCGCGCTCACTATTCTGCTGGTACAGTCACTGTGTACATACATTACATTACTTATCCTGTACTGATCCTGAGTTACATCCTGTATTATACTCCAGAGCTGCGCTCACTATTCTGCTGGTGCAGTCACTGTGTATATACATTACATTACTTATCCTGTATTATACTCCAGAGCCGCGCTCACTATTCTGCTGGTGCAGTCACTGTGTACATACATTACATTACTTATCCTGTACGGATTCTGAGTTACATCCTGTATTATACTCCAGAGCTGCACTCACTATTCTGCTGGTGCAGTCACTGTGTACATACATTACATTACTTATCCTGTATTATACTCCAGAGCTGCACTCACTATTCTGCTGGTGCAGTCACTGTGTACATACATTACTTATCCTGTATTATACCCCAGAGATGCGCTCACTATTCTGCTGGTGCAGTCGCTGTGTACATACATTACATTACTTATCCTGTATTATACTCCAGAGCTGCGCTCACTATTCTGCTGGTGCAGTCACTGTGTACATACATTACATTACTTATCCTGTATTATACTCCAGAGCCGCGCTCACTATTCTGCTGGTACAGTCACTGTGTACATACATTACATTACTTATCCTGTATTATACTCCAGAGCCGCGCTCACTATTCTGCTGGTACAGTCACTGTGTACATACATTACATTACTTATCCTGTATTATACTCCAGAGCCGCGCTCACTATTCTGCTGGTGCAGTCACTGTGTACATACATTACATTACTTATCCTGTATTATACTCCAGAGCTGCGCTCACTATTCTGCTGGTACAGTCACTGTGTACATACATTACATTACTTATCCTGTATTATACTCCAGAGCTGCGCTCACTATTCTGCTGGTACAATCACTGTGTACATACATTACATTACTTATCCTGTACTGATCCTGAGTTACATCCTGTATTATACTCCAGAGCTGCACTCACTATTCTGCTGGTACAATCACTGTGTACATACATTACATTACTTATCCTGTATTATACTCCAGAGCTGCGCTCACTATTCTGCTGGTACAGTCACTGTGTACATACATTACATTACTTATCCTGTACGGATTCTGAGTTACATCCTGTATTATACTCCAGAGCTGCACTCACTATTCTGCTGGTGCAGTCACTGTGTACATACATTACATTACTTATCCTGTATTATACTCCAGAGCTGCACTCACTATTCTGCTGGTGCAGTCACTGTGTACATACATTACTTATCCTGTATTATACCCCAGAGATGCGCTCACTATTCTGCTGGTGCAGTCGCTGTGTACATACATTACATTACTTATCCTGTATTATACTCCAGAGCTGCGCTCACTATTCTGCTGGTGCAGTCACTGTGTACATACATTACATTACTTATCCTGTATTATACTCCAGAGCTGCGCTCACTATTTTGCTGGTGCAGTCACTGTGTACATACATTACATTACTTATCCTGTATTATACTCCAGAGCCGCGCTCACTATTCTGCTGGTGCAGTCACTGTGTATATACATTACATTACTTATCCTGTATTATACTCCAGAGCCGCGCTCACTATTCTGCTGGTACAGTCACTGTGTACATACATTACATTACTTATCCTGTATTATACTCCAGAGCCGCGCTCACTATTCTGCTGGTACAGTCACTGTGTACATACATTACATTACTTATCCTGTATTATACTCCAGAGCCGCGCTCACTATTCTGCTGGTGCAGTCACTGTGTACATACATTACATTACTTATCCTGTATTATACTCCAGAGCTGCGCTCACTATTCTGCTGGTACAGTCACTGTGTACATACATTACATTACTTATCCTGTATTATACTCCAGAGCTGCGCTCACTATTCTGCTGGTACAATCACTGTGTACATACATTACATTACTTATCCTGTACTGATCCTGAGTTACATCCTGTATTATACTCCAGAGCTGCACTCACTATTCTGCTGGTACAATCACTGTGTACATACATTACATTACTTATCCTGTATTATACTCCAGAGCTGCGCTCACTATTCTGCTGGTGCAGTCACTGTGTACATACATTACATTACTTATCCTGTATTATACTCCAGAGCTGCGCTCACTATTCTGCTGGTGCAGTCACTGTGTACATACATTACATTACTTATCCTGTATTATACTCCAGAGCTGCACTCACTATTCTGCTGGTACAGTCACTGTGTACATACATTACATTACTTATCCTGTACTGATCCTGAGTTACATCCTGTATTATACTCCAGAGCTGCGCTCACTATTCTGCTGGTACAGTCACTGTGTACATACATTACTTATCCTGTATTATACTCCAGAGCTGCGCTCACTATTCTGCTGGTACAGTCACTGTGTACATACATTACATTACTTATCCTGTATTATACTCCAGAGCTGCGCTCACTATTCTGCTGGTGCAGTCACTGTGTACATACATTACATTACTTATCCTGTACTGATCCTGAGTTACATCCTGTATTATACTCCAGAGCTGCGCTCACTATTCTACTGGTGCAGTCACTGTGCACATACATTACATTACTTATCCTGTATTATACTCCAGAGCTGCGCTCACTATTCTACTGGTGCAGTCACTGTGTACATACATTACATTACTTATCCTGTATTATACTCCAGAGCTGCGCTCACTATTCTACTGGTGCAGTCACTGTGTACATACATTACATTACTTATCCTGTATTATACTCCAGAGCTGCACTCACTATTCTGCTGGTGCAGTCACTGTGCACATACATTACATTACTTATCCTGTATTATACTCCAGAGCTGCGCTCACTATTCTACTGGTGCAGTCACTGTGTACATACATTACATTACTTATCCTGTATTATACTCCAGAGCTGCACTACTGTGCGTGTTACCCATAGCAACCAATCAGAGCTCAGCTTTCAATTCTGTAACTGGTTAGAAAAACTGAAAGCTGAGTTCTGATTGGTTGCTATGGGCAGCAAAGACAGGTTTGATAAATGAGGCCCATTGTTTTCCAAACAACCACAATCTAATGACCAGGCCGCTGTACTCAACCCTGTACCGGCAATGAGGTGACAGAAGAGAGAGGGAAAGCTCTGTATATACCTTGTGTACTCGTATATGACGGACTCGATACTTATGAAGACTTTATAGTCTTAGGCACCTTTGTCTTCCCATGTCCTGCCATTGACACCGTCGCCTTCCTATGTAGCGGTGTCGTGAACGAGAAACCTGGACTGCACAGATTGGAGCCGTATCATCTATAGTAACGGACCCGGGTTCTGTTTGGGACCCAATGACGGTCGGGTTGGAGTATGAAGGTCTCGTGGTGAGCACTTCAGTCCTGCCTGTGCCATGGAGCCAACACTGGTGCAATAATATGGGAGCCATCAGCTAGGACCGTCGGTCACCCCTAGTCGTGATCCGAGGACACTAACAGCTCAGTGATATGTACAGGACATGCTGCGGCCACGTGTGTTGTCCTTCACGGCAGCGCACCCGTAGGATAATGCTCACCCGCACACACAGAACATCTCCACCCTATTAAAACACACCAATTTTATCACCAATCCAACATTTATGGGATGTCACAAGTGTGTAAGCAGGCCCAGCTGTAATGTATGTGGGTAAGTATGCTGCAGGATACCATACAGAACCTGTATATCTCCATGTCCTGCTGTATCTCATCTTGTATCTAGGCAAGAGGTGCCAGCATGGTCCTAGAGCCTCCACCTGATTTGGTTCTCCAGCTGTGGCCCCTTAGCCTTACCTACTCCTTGCAAAATAGGGTATATACCGTCCTTTATCAGTATATTAAAAATCAAAACGCCCCATGATCCTGTGCAGTTTGATGTCAAGCAAGGATCTAACAGGATCATTTTGCAAAGTGTTGCAATGTATAGTGACATCCAGCAGGTGGCGCTGTTGCTGGCTATAAAATCCCATCCACTAAAGGCTTTGCGTATCAAATGAGTATTTCTTGTTATTTTACATCCTGCTGCCCCCTCGTTGTACATGTGCCCACACCGACGGATCACAGGATCAGATGTGTTCTGAGCAGGGTGGGCTGAATAACCTTTAATGGTCAAGCAAAGATGGAAAATCGCCATAAAAGCTGTACGCGTGACGTGTTGCGGATGTAAAGCCAAAATTGCAAGCATTACCGGTTTTATTTACCTATAGACTACTCCCTCACATCAACCAATCAGATCGAGGCATTTACCGAAACGTAAATAAATGTCCACCCTACAAATGCAATAAGAAAAAACTTCTCAATAGATCCGCCATTAGATATATAAATAGATCCGCCATTAGATATATATATATATATATAAATAGATCCGCCACTAGATACAGTATATAAATAGATCCGCCACTAGATATATAAATAGATCCGCCATTATATATATATATATAAATAGATCCGCCATTAGATATATAAACATCTGCCATTAGATATATAAATTGATCCGCCATGAAATATATATATTTAAATAGATCCGCCATTAGATATTTAAATAGATCTGCCATTATATATATATATCCGCCACTAGATATATAAATAGATCCGCCACTAGATATACATATATAAATAGATCCACCATTAGATATATAAATAGATCCGCCATGAAATATATATATTTAAATAGATTCGCCACTAGATATATAAATAGATCTGCCATTAGATATATAAATAGATCCGCCACTAGATATACATATATAAATAGATCCGCCATTAGATATATAAATAGATCCGCCATTAGATATACATATATAAATAAATCCGCCATTCTGTGCTGATTATTTTCTTAATATCATTTTATACAGACCTCCAAATTCCCTGCGTAGACAGTTAAATGATAAAATCGTATCTGTCTTCAGTCACCACTAGAGGGAGCACAACAGCCTACTGCATTATTGGGCCTATAGGTGGCCTCTTCACTACTTACATAGCACAGCACCATACATTGTATATGAGTTGTTCTTGGTATTGCAGGTCAGCCACTTTAACTTGAGTGGGACTGAGCCGCAGCATGATCATGTGACCGATGGATGTTATGTCACTGCCCTGAGTAGAGGAAATAGAGCTCGATATCATAGTCTTAAAAAGCCTTTAAAAAGCATCTTTCACCACCTCCACCAACACCAACTCTTTACATCCTCCTGTAAATGCCGCTTCACTGATTCCAGCACAGTTGGAATTTTCTCTCTATTCCCCACCATTCCTGAGCAATTGGTGCTGTTTGTTTCATCACCCAATATAAGAATTAGACTCTCGGATGTCAGGTGGGCGGTCTTTGGCTGCAGCAGGTAGTCTGGGACCGCCCAACTGATAGTGGAGAGCCTAATTAGCATATTGTGTACTGAAACGAACAGAAGTGATTGCTCAGAAATGGTGGGGGCTAGAGGAAAAATTCCAACTGTGCTGGAATCAGCGGAGCAGCGCCTATGCAATAGTGCAAAGCGTTAGAATCTCATCCATATATCACACACAGCCAACAACTGGAACATTTCGGGCAACACCACTGGATAGGCTATGTTTTATCCAAAACATTTTTTAGTTTTTTTTTTTTTTTTTTTACTAGACATTGCTTTACTCTTCCTGTATAACCCTGACTACAGATGGCGGGTTTTTTTTCATAGTAGTTACACGCGCCAACATTTCCTTTTTTAAGTGTTTTATTTTATTATAATCTGATAATGAAAAAAAAAAAGAATAAAAAAAAAAAAAAAAAAAAAAAAATCAGTTTTCAGTTTCCGACTCTCTGATTGTCACGAAACAACCTTATGTCTACTCTGGGTAACACATGGAGAGGAGCGCAGGGTGTCACATGGTGGCTGCGCGGCTGGTGGTGGGCGGCAGGACTTTGCTTTTACAGATTGTACAGGGAGTTCTCGGTAAGAATGGGAGACAGATGGAAGTTACTGAAAAAAAAATGGAAGTGTGTGAGTATATACATAGCTTAGAATATATGTGTAATATGTAAGAGAGTCACAATCTGTAACTCAGGATCAGTACAGGATAAGTAATGTAATGTATATACACAGTGACTGCACCAGCAGAATAGTGAGTGCAGCTCTGGAGTATAGTACAGGATAAGTAATGTAATGTATGTACACAGTGACTGCACCAGCAGAATAGTGAGCGCAGCTCTGGAGTATAATACAGGATAAGTAATGTAATGTATGTACACAGTGACTGCACCAGCAGAATAGTGAGCGCAGCTCTGGAGTATAATACAGGATAAGTAATGTAATGTATGTACACAGTGACTGCACCAGCAGAATAGTGAGCGCAGCTCTGGAGTATAATACAGGATAAGTAATGTAATATATGTACACAGTGACTGCACCAGCAGAATAGTGAGTGCAGCTCTGGAGTATAATACAGGATGCAACTCAGGATCAGTACAGGATAAGTAATGTAATGTATGTACACAGTGACTGTACCAGCAGAATAGTGAGCGCAGCTCTGGAGTATAATACAGGATAAGTAATGTAATGTATGTACACAGTGACTGCACCAGCAGAATAGTGAGTGCAGCTCTGGAGTATAATACAGGATGTAACTCAGGATCAGTACAGGATAAGTAATGTAATGTATGTACACAGTGACTGTACCAGCAGAATAGTGAGCGCAGCTCTGGAGTATAATACAGGATAAGTAATGTAATGTATGTACACAGTGACTGTACCCGCAGAATAGTGAGCGCAGCTCTGGAGTATAATACAGGATAAGTAATGTAATGTATGTACACAGTGACTGTACCAGCAGAATAGTGAGCGCAGCTCTGGAGTATAATACAGGATAAGTAATGTAATGTATGTACACAGTGACTGTACCCGCAGAATAGTGAGCGCAGCTCTGGAGTATAATACAGGATAAGTAATGTAATGTATGTACACAGTGACTGTACCAGCAGAATAGTGAGCGCAGCTCTGGAGTATAATACAGGATGTAACTCAGGATCAGTACAAGATAAGTAATGTAATGTGTGTACACAGTGACTGTACCAGCAGAATAGTGAGCGCAGCTCTGGAGTATAATACAGGATAAGTAATGTAATGTATGTACACAGTGACTGTACCAGCAGAATAGTGAGCGCAGCTCTGGAGTATAATACAGGATAAGTAATGTAATATATGTACACAGTGACTGTACCAGCAGAATAGTGAGCGCAGCTCTGGAGTATAATACAGGATGTAACTCAGGATCAGTACAAGATAAGTAATGTAATGTGTGTACACAGTGACTGTACCAGCAGAATAGTGAGCGCAGCTCTGGAGTATAATACAGGATAAGTAATGTAATGTATGTACACAGTGACTGTACCCGCAGAATAGTGAGCGCAGCTCTGGAGTATAATACAGGATATAATATTGGGACTTCCGTATACAGCAGTATTTCTGATTACACTCCTCTGTGATTTCCAGGACCAGTAATTGGGCAGTACCTGTAGTAATCACCTTATAATGTATCATATAATGAACATCTTCTTGTGCAGGTCGGGGCTGCTCTGACCCAGTTCTCGTTGCTGATTATTTGCATTCCTGTCACTGCGATGTTATTCATGATAGAACTCACGTCTCGGAGTAAATGAGATGGCTCGGTGCAGCAGCAGTCGGCGCAGTCGTGTTCATGCGTTGTGCCTGGTTTGCTAATGAGCGGCTGCTTGCATCATTATTTCCATGGTAACACTTCTTTCATTCTTTTTTTTCTAGCTATTAATCAGTTTTTCGTTTCCTTTACATAGGAATCCATGTATCCGTCCTTTATGATCTGCCTCGTGTCGTGACTACTACAACACTCCTGTTGTCATGCCCCTCCCACTTAGGTCCAGTTTTATTTGGACTGTTCCTTTAAAGTGAATGATTGGATACCATCAGCAAGAACATTCCAGCTTGTTGATGGGTTCCAATGTTTGGAGCACAACCATCCATCGCCACAGATCGCCGTCACATCACGACACGTAGAACATGAGCTTCATATGTTTATTTGACCATGCAGTAGCGTGTAACATGTTTATATACTGCCAAGGAGCAAGAAAAACGACAAATATGACGCAGTTGTCTCCTCGGCGCCACCTAACCTCCTGTGACGATAACACCCCAACATAATATGAAAGTTTGTCATGGCTTCAACATCCATTGAATTGCTGTGAGGAGTCAATCGCCCTAAAATAGGATGTGAATCCATGGTCAGGAAGCACTGCCAAAGCCTTAAAGGGAATGTCCGCCTTTTGGCACCCTGATGTTTGTAGCATTACTTAATATATCCCTATAGAGGGCAGAGTTCTATTTTTCTGATACAGATGTCTTAGTCCCTTCCATAGACACACATACATTTCCCACTGTCTACAGTCACCACTAGGTGGAGCTCTCTTTAATAAGTAACTACAAAGTATCAAGCTGTCTGTCTACACACTGGTCTGGTCTGGTGTGGTGATTGGTGAGGGGCTCAGGTGCCGGACCCCCACCAGTCTGATATTAATGACCTATCCTAAGGACAGAGCTTCAATATCTAAATCCTGGAAAACCCCTTTATGTTCAAAGTACAAATGTGTGCCGTTAGCTCCCCCTAGTGGTGGCAAATGGCAGACATAAAGTCATTATTTGAAAGGGTATCCCAATCTCCGTCCTTAATCTCCATTTCTGCAGAAGATTTGGAGCTTTGTATCAGAACAACGCCGAGCTTTGCCGGATATAATGATATAGATTTTACATATAGTGTTGCACGTGTTTAGATAAAAAATGGTGGACATTTACTGTAAAGGCCTGGATACAAGCACCTAAAAAAATGTCCAGGGTAGTTATGGAGTAGCAGGTGCAAAGTGGCCACTCTACAGCACCCCCATAAAAGTTTGGAGGGTGCTGTAATCTGCTAGATCGATTATTTTAGATGTGCGTGGGCGGAGCTTTTAGAATCCTGTCATTGTTCCTCTTCCAATCAGTGTCGGCATCACTGATTGGAGGAGAGTCCGTTCCAGAAGTACCACCCACTAGGAGCGCACCTTCCTGCATCCCTGAGATCTCCCCTTATCTACTCTGTGTCAACAGCAAACTGCTCTCAACTTTACCATTTAGTGCAAGAGGGATGGACTTTCCTCCAACATTTTGATGGTTGACATTTTTTTGGGGTGGTTCCAGTCTTTTGGTTCACCCCGTGTTTTATGGTAATAGCTGGTGGAAGATTGTGCTTATGCTAGTCGTACGACTGTAACACATGCTGTGACTATTTACATCCCCTTCCTAATATCACAACACTTACCGAAATGTGAACTCTGCCCCGTAAATGGTCATCATTTTTGCCAAAGACTTCTCTTGTGCTGTATCCGTTTTCTGGAATTGTCTATCTCAGACGTGATTGTCCTCCATGAAACAATCCATGTGGCATACATACAGTCCTATGAAAAAGTTTAGGCACCCCTATTAATCTTAATCATTTTTTATTCTAAATATTTTGGTGTTTGCAACAGCCATTTCAGTTTGATATATCTAATAACTGATGGACACAGTAATATTTCAGGATTGAAATGAGGTTTATTGTACTAACAGAAAATGTGCAATATGCATTAAACCAAAATTTGACCGGTGCAAAAGTATGGGCACCCTTATCATTTTATTGATTTGAATTCCCCTAACTACTTTTTACTGACTTACTGAAGCACAAAATTGGTTTTGTAACCTCAGTGAGCTTTGAACTTCATAGCCAGATGTATCCAATCATAAGAAAAGGTATTTAAGGTGGCCAATTGCAAGTTGATCTCCTATTTGAATCTCCTCTGAAGAGTGGCATCATGGGCTACTCAAAACAACTCTCAAATGATCTGAAAACAAAGATTGTTCAACATAGTTGTTCAGGGGAAGGATACAAAACGTTGTCTCAGAGATTTAACCTGTCAGTTTCCACTGTGAGGAACATAGTAAGGAAATGGAAGACCACAGGGACAGTTCTTGTTAAGCCCAGAAGTGGCAGGCCAAGAAAAATATCAGAAAGGCAGAGAAGAAGAATGGTGAGAACAGTCAAGGACAATCCACAGACCACCTCCAAAGAGCTGCAGCATCATCTTGCTGCAGATGGTGTCACTGTGCATCGGTCAACTATACAGCGCACTTTGCACAAATAGAAGCTGTATGGGAGAGTGATGAGAAAGAAGCCGTTTCTGCACGTACGCCACAAATAGAGTTGCCTGAGGTATGAAAAAGCACATTTGGACAAGGCAGCTTCATTTTGGAAACAAAAATTGAGTTGTTTGGTTATAAAAAAAGGCGTTATGCATGGCGTCCAAAAAGAAACAGCATTCCAAGAAAAACACATGCTACCCACTGTAAAATTTGGTGGAGGTTCCATCATGCTTTGGGGCTGTGTGGCCAATGCCGGCATCGGGAATCTTGTTAAAGTCGAGGGTCGCATGGATTCCACTCAGTATCAGCAGATTCTTGAGAATAATGTTCAAGAATCAGTGACGAAGTTGAAGTTACGCCGGGGATGGATATTTCAGCAAGACAATGATCCAAAACACCGCTCCAAATCCTCAGGCATTCATGCAGAGGAACAAGTACAATGTTCTGGAATGGCCATCCCAGTCCCCAGACCTGAATATCATTGAACATCTGTGGGATGATTGGAAGCGGGCTGTCCATGCTCGGCGACCATCTAACTTAACTGAACTTGAATTGTTTGTCCAAAATACCTTCATCCAGGATCCAGGAACTGATTAAAAGCTACAGGAAGCGACTAGAGGCTGTTATCTTTGCAAAAGGAGGATCTACTAAATATTAATGTCACTTTTCTGTTGAGGTGCCCATACTTTTGCACCGGTCAAATTTTGGTTTAATGCATATTGCACATTTTCTGTTAGTACAATAAACCTCATTTCAATCCTGAAATATTACTGTGTCCATCAGTTATTAGATATATCAAACTGAAATGGCTGCTGCAAACACCAAAATATTTAGAACTAAAAATGATTAAGATTAATAGGGGTGCCCAAACTTTTTCATAGGACTGTATATACACTTACATTGTCTCTACGCCTTCAAAGCTTTGCTTTACCCTTCAGTGAAAAAAATAAAATAACTCTATACAACTTTACATACAATTTTGCAAATTCAAAAAATTCTAAATGTTTAACGAATTTTTTTAACATATTTGTTCTGCTCAGTATATATATATCCTGCTTATTTAGTTATGGCTATATAACATTTATGAGATATATGATCTAGAACCCTAAAATAGACCTCTAATGACATCATGTGACTCCTCCCATGAGGAATATTGGGAATATGACCTAGAAACCTAGCCTAGACCTTTGATGATTTCATTTGACTCCTCCCATGAGGAAAGTTGGGACGTAACCAAGACTAGATCTGTGATGAGGTCATTCCCCCATAAGGAATATCATTAAAAATGGATCTCTGATAAAATCATTTGGCTACTCCCATCAGGAACATTGGGAATCCAACCTGAAAACCTAGAGTAGACCTTTCATGAGGTCCTTTGGCTCCACCCATGAGGAACATTGAGAATACAACCTAAACACTTAGAATAGATCTTTGATGAGTTCATATGGCTCCTCCCATGAGGAACACCAGGAATTCAATCTAAAAACCTAGAACAGATCTTCGATGAGCTCACTGGTTCCTCCCTTGAGGAACATTGGGAATCCAAACTGAAAACCAAGAGTAGACCTTTGATGAGGTCGTTTGGCTCCACCCAAGAGGAACATTAGGAATCCAACCTAAAAACTTAGAACAGATCTTTGATGAGCTCATTGGTCCCTCCCATGAGGAACATTGAGAATCCAACCTGAACACTTAGAATAGATCTATTATGAGTTTGTATAGCTCCGCCTATGTGGAACACTGGGAATTTGATCTAAAACATAGAATAGACCTTTGATGATGTAATTTGGCTCATCCCATGAGGAACAGTGGATATCTTTTGATATGGGGTCAGAATAAGTATTAGAGTCAGTGTCAGAACCAAACAAACTGAGACAGGTGCTGGAGTGTATTGAGCTTGGGTGACCCTTGGCAATATGGCGAGACAATGGAAGTTTCACACACTGCCAACCACTTTGTTGTTCATTTCTGGGTCCATATACGAGAAGTCCATGTTTTTCTCCATGTTCTTGACAATGATGAGACTCAAAATGGTGCATTGTGGGTCAATAAATAATTGGCGTGTCCCAAGTGAGATGACAGGAACTAGTCTGAGACTGGGATGAGGACGACTCTCATGGGAGCAAACGGTGCCACATGGCTATCTGCCTCCTGGGATTATTTATCATTTCTTGCCAATGACTCTTTCCTGTGCCAGTCCGATCTGACCCCAGATAACATGAGCCTAGAGCACGACTAGGTCCCCCATTAGGATCTTGGCTGAGCATATCCATCTCCACACTGACCTCTCCCAGGAGTTCTGGTGGCACCTCGAACATGATCATCTCGTTCCAGACAGGATTGATTTTGTGTTTTGCCCTTTTACTTTGTTTTTTCTTCAGCCTTTGTGTCTGATGCCACAGTGTAACCTTCACAGAGAGATCTGCCAAAGAGAAACAGGTAAGAAGTAGGAATCATGGTCTCACATGCAAAGTTACCCATGTGAGAGACCCTCTCAATACCCCTCCCAGTACTGTAAAGGGGTTTGTGTTAGAAACCCTGGTGGTCTAGGGCAGTAAATGGGGTTCATGCTAGGATTCCTGATGTCTAGTGCAATGAAGGGCTTCAGGTTAGGATCCCTGAAGTCCTTGGTCAATGAAGGGCTTCATGTTAGGATCCCTGAAGTACTTGGTCAGTGAAGGGGTTCATGTTAGAATGCTGGTGTTCTAGAACAGTAAAGGGGTTTATGTTAGGATTCCTGGTGGTCTAAGGCAGTGAAGGGGTTCATGTTAGGATATCTGATGTTCTAGGATGGTGAAAGAGTTCATGTTAGGATCTTTGAAGTTCTGGGGTAGTGAAGGGGTTCATGTTAGGATCTCTAATGTTCTAGGGTAGTGACAAAGTTTAAGTTAGGATCCCTGGTGGTCTAGGGCAGTGAAGGGGTTCCAGTTAGGATCGCTGATCTTCTATGGTAGTGAAGGGGTTTATGTTAGGGTCCCTGGTGATCTAGGGCAGTAAAGGGGTTCATGTTTGGTTCTCTGGTGGATACATTGTTACTCAGTCTGTAGCAGGAAGCTGCACAGTGATGGTTCAATACCCCGTTTCCTCCCTGCAGTGATCATAGATGAGTACAGGGAGTACATATAGAGGATGGTGCAACTATAGGGGGGCATAGCCGTTCAGTCCTCTCTGTGACCAGGCAGAGCGTTTCAGTAGCAATTCGCCATATTTTTAAAAGGGGAGCAGTCATAGTGGAGGGGGTCTAGTACAGATTAACTTTCTTTGCTTTTGCTTACCACTAGGGGGGGCCCACTATATACAAACTTATACAGATCACTCTATGAGCTCAGTGCTTGCAGTCTCAGGTTTGCCATGGGGCCTAGGGTTTTTGCATACACCCCTCCTTAGAGTGATCACCGGTTATGAATCACCTTGGGTTTTGTTGCCTTTGGCTCTTTGGTTTGTTTGCTTATTAACTTGTAAATCTATAAATGTAAAGTACACAAGTAAAATACAAACTGCACTTCAATATACCCATAGGGAGGAGAGACAGGAGATCCGTATTGCCTGTGCTGATACACTGTAACACATCCTCAGCTGTGAGCAGGACCCAATATATTTTTTGTATTAGAGCCCAGACGATAGAAGAAGGTTTCACAGGACTAGAAAAAGATCTGCCTTTGCATTGAAACAGCGCCACTCCTGTGCATTGGAATTGCCTGGTATTGCATCTCATTCATATCCGAGTAGATTTGTGACCCTTGAACAGGGGTCAGTGTGAAAATGACTCGCTACCCCCTGCCTGTAGATCACCTACCTTTCCCCATGAGGTCGTTGTTGTTATCAGAATGTATATTCCGGGCTTTGATCAGCACCACGATGAGGCGGTTGGCCGCAGGGAGATAACTCATGGACAGGAGGACTTCGCCAGAAGAGTCTGCGTCCTGAGGATGATAGCATTACAGCATTATTTGAGCACTATATGATTGTATTATTTCTCACTGGTTGTTTGAGTTGTGCCCAATAAGACTGTATTCATGGGGCACTGTATGACTGTATTATTTGTCTACTGTATGAACACTGTATGATTGTATTATGTGTGAACTGTGTGGTGGTATTATTTGTACACTGTATGCTTGTATTGTTTGAGCACTGTATGGTTGTATTAGTTGTACACTGTGTGGCTATATTATTTGTACACTGTATGGTTATATTAGTTGAACACGGCATGATTGTACTATTTGGGCACGATATGGTTGTATTATTTGTACAATGTATGGTTGTACGGTATTAATCATACACTGATTGTGTTATTTGGTCACTGTATGGTTGTCTTATTTGGGCACTATGTGGTTGTATTATTTTCACACTGTAAATTTGTATTATTTGTGCACTGTGTGGTCGTATTATTTGTACAATGTACGGATGTATGATGTACGGTATTACACTGAATGTATTAGTTAAGCATAGTTTGAGTGTATTATTTGGACACTGTATGGTTGTATTAGTCATACACTAGTTGTATTATTTGGAGACTGTATGGTTGTATTATTTGTACTATGGTGGTATTATTTGGGCACTATATGGTTGTGTTAGTTGTATATTGGTTGTATTTGAACACTGTATGGTTGTATTATTTACTCTGGTATTATTATTTGGGCAGTACATGGTTGTATTAGTCGTATGCTGTTTGGTAGTACTATTTGGACACTGTATAGTTGTATTATTTGTGCACTGTATGGTTGTATTATTTATTCTCTGGTATTATTATTTGTGCACTGTATGGTTGTATTATTTATTCTCCAGTATTATTATTTGTGCACTGTATGGCTGTATTATTTATTCTCTGGTATTATTATTTGTGCACTGTATGGTTGTATTATTTATTCTCTGGTATTATTATTTGTGCACTGTATGGTTGTATTATTTATTCTCCGGTATTATTATTTGTGCACTGTATGGTTGTATTATTTATTCTCCGGTATTATTATTTGTGCACTGTATGGTTGTATTATTTATTCTCCGGTATTATTATTTGTGCACTGTATGGTTGTATTATTTATACTATATTTATGTATTATTTATTATACACTGGTGGTATTATTTAGCCACTATACGGTTGTATTATTTGAGCTATACAAAATTGTATAATACAACCAACCTAAAAATGGCCCTGTATGTCTGACAGCAACAATTAAAAGGTGCCCCCTACTGGTGCCTACTGCCATCACACCCCACCTCCATTCTCTGAATATAATTCTAGTTTCCTGAATCTTTCCCTCCCTACAAACATCGCCTGTATCCCGAGCTTCATATAAATAGCGCCTGTAAACGTTTCACCTCTGATCTCGTCAGAAATGCGCAAATCTGATCTGGAAATTTCTCTTTGTCTACTCTCCATTAATTCCCTGACACCAGGAGGATATTAAGGTGAGGTGTGGGGGGGGGGAGCAGCGCATGAGCGGAGCTATATATAGCTGCAGGAAGACTTCTCCCCCTCCCCCTGTACAAGTGATTCAGTAATGATCGCCACTGAAGGACTACTCCAGGATATCTGATATGACGCAGGTAGACATCTCAGCTGTAAACTAGGACATGTACGATGCGCTCAGGATCCAGCGCACACCGCATGCGGCTCGTCCTCATCTCAAGTGACTCATTATTTATAAGGCTGCCATATCTTTTATATTCTAGGTTTTACGCCGCCTGGGACGTGATCCACTGACGTCTTCTGCCTCAGTAATGAGATCTGTATAATTCATTTACTAGTGTCTGTAAACTAGTATATTGCTATTAACAGATGTAGCAGAGCTGAGTTTGTTATAAGGCTCAGTTGTTTACCTGGAGGTCAGGGAAAGCTACTTCCTTACCATAAGGGGTTAACATTTGTCTTCTATCCGTAAAAATCTATGTGCATCATGTTTCCCTTGCTTGTCACTGCTTTCCATTCTTGTAGTGAAATTAAAGAGACTATATCACCAAACTCCAGCATATCAATCCGGCCGTGCAGCTAGATAGGTTAGGGTCACCTGAATCAGATGTTTTTTACCCCGTGTGAATTGCTGCATCTGTTGCTGAGATATCGCTGTTTTTGTCCATGTGCAATTGAGCTACAAGGACGCCGCCATTGATAAGAGCTCATTTACATATGAACAAAAAAGGCAATATCTCCGCAACGGAGGCAGCGATTCACAAGGGAAAAACACTATGTGGTTCAGGTGACCCTAACCTATCGATCTGTGGGGCTGGATTGATATGTCATGTTGTGGTGACACACTCCCTTTAAGATGGATCCAGATCATGATCGACATTAATGTCCAAGTATGCAATAGTGGAAGAGGAGCAAGGCAGGTAAGTTAAAGGGATTGAGTTAAGCCAACAAGTTTGACAGCTCTTTGATAACCCCGCCCCTTAGGTCTTTAAATCACAATACCTCTTAAGATAACCCCACCCCTTATTCCATGACATCACCAATCATCCTCATTCTGTGACATTAATAGTCTTTCTCAGATAACTGCCCTCACATTGTGACATCACCAGTCCTCCTTAGAATATCGCACCTATTACCTTTGTGACATCACCAGTCCTCCTTTAAATATCGCACCATTTACCTTAGTGACATCACCAGTCCTCCTTACAATACTCAATTAACTTTGTGACATCACTAGTTTTCTATAGATAAGCCCACCTTCTCACTTTATGACATCAGCAGTCCTACTTAGATACAGTAACACTCCTCACTCTGTGACATCAGATAATCCCACCCACCCCTTATTTTATGACATCACCAGCCCTTCTTAGATAATCTCACACCCTCATTCTCACATTACCTGTACACCTCAGATAACCCCGCCTCCTTACTCTATGACATCACTATTCTTACTAAGATAACCCAACCCCTTTCTCTGTAATATCACCAGCCCTACCCAGACCCTCCCCATCATTCTGTGATACCTAGGGCAGCATCCCAGTCCCATACCTCCCAACCGTCCCGATTTCCGCAGGACATTCATGAATTCGGTGTTCTGTCCCGGTCGGTGGGAGGTATGTCCCAATTTCAACTCATCGGCGTCCGGGACCACGGGACAGGACACCAAATTCGTGAATGTCACAGCTCATCTCCTGCCTTACTGCTGCACTCTGGCTTCGGCGTGTGTAGGCGCGATGTGATGACGTCACATCAGGCCTACAACTATGTGAGTGGAGTGAGAGAGCGGCGGGGGAGCGTTGGAATATAAGTATTTGTGTTAAACATTGAGGGGAACGTAATGTAGGGGGCCTATGAAATTGGGGGCATATGGGGGGGAGAATGGCATCACATTGGGGCAGATGAAGGGGGGGAGAACGGCATGACACTGGGGCAGATGAAGGGGGGAGAACGGCATGACACTGGGGCAGATGAAGGAGGGGGAGAACGGCATGACACTGGGGCAGATGAAGGGGAGGAGAACAGCATGACACTGGGGCAGATGAAGGGGGGGAAGAATGGCATGACACTGGGGCAGATGAAAGGGGGGAAACGGCATGGCACTGGGGCAGATGAAGGGGGGGGAACGGCATGACACTGGGGCAGATGAAGGGGGGGAGAACGGCATGACACTGGGGCAGATGAAAGGGTGGAGAACGGCACGGCACTGGGGCAGATGAAGGGGGGGAGAACGGCATGACACAGGGGCAGATGAAGGGGGGGAGAATGGCATGATGCTGGGGCAGATGAAGGGGGAGGACATGAATCTGGGGGCAGAGATGGGAGGACATGAATCTGGGGGCAGAGATAGGGGGACATGAATCTGGGGGCAGAGATAGGGGGACATGAATCTGGGGGCAGAGATGGAGGGGACATGAATCTGGGGGCAGATAAAGGGGTTGCATGAAACTGTGGCAAAGATGGAGGGGGGAATATAATTTACAGGTGACTATAGGAGGATTATAATATGTAAATGTAACATGAAAAATGCATGAGAATGGGCGGAGTCAACATAAAAGTGGGCGTAGCTAAGTTTGCAGCGGCGCGTCGCATATTTTGTCCCTCTTTCGGCTCTTCAAAAGTTGGGAGGTATGCAGACCTGTCATTCTATCATTAACCCTCTGTCTTCTAGTGATAACAAGTTTTACTGTAGGCCGTAAAGTGAGATTTGTTTTGTTTGAATCAGTCTGTAGTGTCGCCACTAGATGTCAGCACATAAGAAAACAACCTATTAATACATAGACATATAGCAAATAGCAGACACTTTCTCCACCTTTTCCGGGGCCCTGAGGTCCACCCATCGCGCTGTGCCAAATGGAATGCCCACGTTAGCCAGGCTCAGGGTGATCTCTCCTGCCACCTGGTGTCGGGAGAAGCGGTCGCAGTTTCTCAGGGTGAGGGTCAACGTGGCCTTGGCTCTGTCCTCCTCCTTCAAAGGAAACAGCAGGGCTTCTTCCCACACGGTATGGGCCGTTCTCTTGATCAGTGATGTTTGCGCCTCCGTCTGGCCATGATGAGTATTTAATGTGCCCAGGACATAGCAGTGACTCCCACAATCCTCCTCTCCGGGCAGCACGATGCCTACAGCTGCAATATATCAATACAACATCCCCCACCCAACAATTTAGGAAATGATCCTTAAAAAGTATTGCAAGATGAATTTGTTCTTTTTTTTATCATGGTATTATATAGTTAAATTTCGCAAAAGTCTAAACACCCCGTAAGTGGTCACTGTTTAGGGTAGACTTAACCCCACCCCCAGTCTATAAAAGTAACTGTGACTGCGGGTATCCCCAAAATCCCATTCATTCCATTCCAGAACACTGCCACACCTGTCCACAGGCTGAGTTTGGTATTGCAGATCAACCCTGTGCATTTTAATTGAGCTGAGTTGCAATACCAAACACAACCTATAGCTAAGTGTGGCGCTATACAACCTTGCTTTTCTAGCCTTGTTTAACCCGTTAGCACCCTGATACCAGGATACTGCAGCCTGGAATGTTTTCTCCTATAGCCATGGATAGTCTATGGGGCCAGCACTGAGCAGGGACACGACACCTCTCAGGATCCATACACATTGGTATAACCATATAATAAAAACTCATCACGTAACATGTCTAGAAACATTTACCTTCCAGGAAAGACACGCAGAGCTCTGCCGACTGACGGTCGTACCCCAGGGAATAGCGCAGTTTTGGTGCGTGAGGTACAGGGCTGAGCTTCTCTACATCCTCGTGGTCAGGAGAGTTATAGGAAATCTGGTCTGGGAATTATAAGTAGAGAGATATGAGATAGATAGAAGACAGACAGACAGACAGACAGACAGACAGACAGATAGATAGATAGATAGATAGATAGAAGATGAATAGATAGATAGATAGGAGATAGATAGATAGATAGATAGATAGATAGATAGATAGGAGATAGATAGATAGATAGATAGATAGGAGATAGATAGATAGATAGATAGATAGATAGATAGATAGGAGATAGATAGATAGATAGATAGATAGATAGATAGATAGGAGATAGATAGATAGATAGATAGATAGATAGATAGATAGATAAATAGATAGATAGAAGATAGATAGATAGATAGATAGATAGATAGATAGATAGATAGATAGGAGATAGATAGATAGATAGATAGATAGATAGATAAATAGATAGATAGAAGATAGATAGATAGATAGATAGATAGATAGGAGATAGATAGATAGATAGATAGATAGATAGATGGATAGATAGATAGATAGCTATGCTCTATCCCTCTGGTGTTATAGTGTGCTCTATATACTGTTATCCTCTCTGCTCCACAATGCCACTTGTCATCCTGTATTACACAGCCGGTGAGAGCGCCCCCCTCCTTCTCCTGCTGTCACATCTGTTTCACATGTCAAATTGCATCCGGAATGAGTCACCAATGCTCAGGAGGCCGCGGTGCTCAATCCACAATCTTCACATTACTCCTGATATTAGACGTTGGACCCTCCTGGAATATCAGTAATAGAGATCTGATGGTGGGGATGAGACATAACTGCTGAAAAACAATCCTGTACAGCGGAAGTTTCTACATTTTGGGGAGTTCTATAAGTATAAATAAATTGCAATACTATTCCTCAATCTACATTGGAGCTGGTCTGACCACAACCTTGGTCATCTCCTTTATGATACTTTTTAATGAAGTTGTGACCACCCACCACTAGGGGCACTCACTGGTCTTCCACATATTTTGCAGAACTCTCCATTTGAGAACAGGGGCATGACGTTGCCCAAGTATCAAGGGGCCCAACATATGAAAAGACACCAATAATGTTAATGCTACCATATGTCCTACTCAACTCTATGGATGGTCTGTCTACAATAGTTTGGATTTCTGAAGGTCCATGTGATAAAACTTGGAGGGTCCTTCACCCCTTGATGGTGGTTCCCGCCATTACATAATATATGTGGAAAATTGGAAGGTCACAACATAGGTGGTCCTGGAGGTAGAACATCACGGTTGTCATAATGATGGGATTTGTGATCACATCACTCTTTATCACAAGTGGATCTCCCAATATTTCCAGAACATCCACCACCTGTCCAGAAATGTCCCATCCCCGCTAGGGTTAATTTCAAGGGACACTGAGAGTTATAGTGGTGCTCTCTTCTGCTCCGAAACATGTCAGAGGGTGTTGGTGGAGTCTGTGACCTCACCTAATGGTCCTTCTGATGTTTTTGGTCAAGTCAAGGCTTCTTTTCAGGTGAACCAAGGGTGAACCAATTTTGAATATAATGTGGAGTTGAAGAGGAGTTGCCCTTTAAAGGGGGTCTCTCTCCAGACCCCAGCATATCTACCCAGCCCTACAGATAGATAGGTTAGGGTCACCTGAATCAAACAGCATTTTTCCTATATGAATCGCAGCCTCTGTTGCCGAGATATCACCGTTTTTGTCTGTATGCAAATGAGGTCTTAGTAATGGCGGCCCCCTCGCGCTCATTTAAAGCGTGACAAAAACAGCGATATCTCGGCAACAGAGAGACCGATTCAAAAGGGGAAAACACCATTGGATTCAGGTAACCGTAACCTATCTATCTGCAAGGCTCGTTTGATATGTTGCGTTCTCGTGATACACTCCCTTTAAGGATGTCTCATTGTAACAGAGACTCTATTAAACTAGGAATTACTTTGAAAGCTGAAGTATCATCTGGTACAAAGTATCTAGAAGTGCTATTGATCTCTGGAGGGTTTTTGAGTATAAGTGCACAACGCTGCTGAAATAGACACCCACACGTGAAAACCGGGAATCTGCAGCACGATCTGTCCTCAAAAACCTACCCTTCAACAGCCACGCCAGACAAGTTTTTCCACTGTAGATGCTTTCGATGCTGGACAGGGGTCAACATGGGCACTCCGACCAGTCTGTGGCTACGAGGCTCCATACACAACAAGCTGCAATGCCCTATCTATCCAGCTAGAGATAGGCAAACCAGTTCATATCGAGCCGGGTTCCATATGAATTTTTCAAAAATTTCAATGATGTGAAACCTGAAATTTTGGGGGGTTTCCCACTCATGAATCTTTATTGAAAACCCAAGTCTCTTGGAGGTGAGTACAAAATGCAACACACTTATACTCACCTTTTCTTACCTCCCCTGGGTGTCCAGGCTTCTTTCCTGGCATCCATTCTTCACCCTTTGGGTCTTTGGGCCACGTCTGACATCTTCTCTGATGTCACACGCCTCAGGTTCTCCACGGAGGTCTATGATTGGGCCTTAAAAGTGACTGTAGGCCATGTGACGTTGGAGAAGACACCAGAAGATTTCTCGGGTGAAGACCAGACACTCAGGAGAGGTGTAAAAAGGTTAGTTTCCATGTTTTTTTTTTATTTTTTTCGCACCTCCCTTGGGTCTCCGCTTAGGAGACCCTGGAGAATAATAATACCACTTCCGGTTTCCCATTCGCAAACCTCACATATTCGCAAAATGAATCACGACCCATCACTAAACATGGCTGGTTGGAACTTTTTTTTAGGAATTTTTGCTACAATAGGTCAACCCATCTGGGATTGTATAAGATGAGCTCGCCCAACACTCCCCACATGTAGCAATGAGCCTTGGGCATCCATGACCCAGTCTTCAGTCACTGGTTGACCTTCCTTGTCCCACTTTTTGGAGATGCTAACCACTACCTACCAAGAACACCCCAAAAGATCTGCCATTTTGGAGACATTCTGACCCAATCCTCTAGTCATCACATCACGGTCAGATCCTTACGCTTGCTCATTTTTCCTGCTTCCAAGCCTTATACGGCCCCATAGACCATACTCTGTGTGCGTACAATAACATCGTTCTACGACGGATCTGATGACCTGATTACACTGTATGCTGTCTATGGAGGACAATAATAGAGGTCGCACCCAACACTTTGCATGTAATTATATTCTGTTTTTCCAAGAACAGGTTCTTCTAGTTCCTCCCCAGATGTCTCACCACCGCCGGGCACTGCCTGGTCACAAGGAATTAATATTTGGAGAAGGTGACACTAAGGCCCTGTGGGCACCGAGTGATGTCTTACTCAGTGCCCACAGGGCATAACATTTTTGGGTTGGTGTCACCTGAATAAACCCTCCGCCCCTGCGCCGGTACCTGAGACCAGGCCTCCTGAGATGGTTTCCACCGGTTTACTCTCTTCGCTCGCCTTCACCACTTGGTCTTGACTATTAACAATCTCCGGGGACGTCTGCTTGGTGGAAATGATGTGAGGGAATCGGAGCTGCGCCTGCGGCTGAACCGGCTCTGTACATCTGTAGACATTCATCTAATGGGGGAGACGGAAGGGAAGGCGATGAGCGATGCAAAGCAGAGGAAGATCAAAGAACCAAGCTGTGGAAGGTTTAGGAATTGTGCTTAATACATCAGATATAATGTAGGTTAGCGGGAAGTTGTGCGGGCACTTTTGCAACTTTACCAGGGTATCTCCATGTCAGATATTGGTGAAGGTCCAACCTGCTGGGACCTTACAGATCCTAAAAATTTAGGGGACCCAAAGCTAGGTGTCACACCCTCACCTATTATAATGATTTACCTTCACCTACTCCACCACCAAAGAGTTAATAGGACACCCCATGTGACACTGGATCCCCCAGTATCATGATAAGAGGGGCGGCCACTTGTCTTCATGGTCTCCTGCCCAACTATTCTGGTAAAGGACCCACTTACCTGGGTCTGGGGTCAGGGGAAGAGTCAAGAATTACATAGACAGTTAAGATGTCGTCTATGTCGTCTATCGAGGTTTATTCATTATTGATAGTGGAAAGACCAGACCCCAAAATTAAACAGAACCCCGGATCGGTAAACTCATCCAGATCGCAGACCAGATCCAAAACATAAAGAGATCCCACACTAAACCCTTATAATGAAATGATCCCAAGACCAGATCCTAAAATAGATCAAATTTATAATGTCATTAAGTATTGTATACATGCAGTTGCAATGAGCTCCCCCTAGTGGACTATAAGAGTGCAATAAATTATCCATATTCAAGAGCTCAGTGCATGTTAAACAAGAGGAAATAGGGACAGCGCCACTCCTGTTCATAGGCTGGGTCTGGTACTACATTCACTTTAATGGGGCTGAGCTGCAATACCAGCCTTGACCTGGGAACTAGAGTGGTGCTATTTCTACAACCTATAATATGAAGAATGTGTCGGTGACGTTTCATGGATCGGGGATGGCTCCTGTAAGGAGTTAATCAGTAATAAAGAAAGGTCATGGCTTCCATCACCCGGGGAGACCCTGCACTCATTTGCACATTTGGCGCTGTCATCTCCTCGCCGTCCTCGCCGTGTTGCCTGGTAACTGTACGGCCTCGGTGGAGTTTCTGAAAGGTCTAAATCTGTGCAGCGTTTTACAGTAACAATCGGCAGAGTGAGACGAGTCCTCCGGGGTCAGCCGCAAAAAGTTGCCAGAACTTTTGTGAATTTTCTCAGGCGTGTGATACATATTGTATAATTTATAATGGTTTATGTGAGGAGAAGACCTAGAAATAACTCCGAACGACGACAGCGCAGGTCAGAAATACTGACGGATAGAAGACAGATCTGTAATGAGCCCCCAAATCTATCTATCTATCTATCTATCTATCTATCTATCTATCTATCTCCTATCTATCTATCTATCTATCTATCTATCTATCTCCTATCTATCTATCTATCTATCTATCTATCTATCTATCTATCTATCTCCTATCTATCTATCTATCTATCTATCTCCTATCTATCTATCTATCTATCTATCTATCTCCTATCTATCTATCTATCTATCTATCTATCTATCTATCTATCTCCTATCTATCTATCTATCTATCTATCTATCTATTTCCTATCTATCTATCTATCTATCTATCTATCTATCTATTATCTATCTTCTATCTATCTATCTATCTATCTATCTATCTATCTATCTATCTCCTATCTATCTATCTATCTATCTATCTATCTATCTCCTATCTATCTATCTATCTATCTATCTATCTATTTCCTATCTATCTATCTATCTATCTATCTATCTATCTATCTATCTCCTATCTATCTATCTATCTATCTATCTATCTATCTATCTATCTATTATCTATCTCCTATCTATCTATCTATCTATCTATCTATCTTCTATCTATCTATCTATCTATCTATCTATCTATCTATCTATTATCTATCTCCTATCTATCTGTCTATCTATCTATCTATCATCTATCTATCTATCTATCTATCTATCTATCTATCTATCTATCTCCTATCTATCTATCTATCTATCTATCTCCTATCTATCTATCTATCTATCTATCTATCTATCTATCTATCTATCTATCTATCTCCTATCTATCTATCTATCTATCTATCTATCTATCTATCTATCTATCTATGTATCTATCTATCTCCTATCTATCTATCTATCTCCTATCAATCAATCTATCTATCTATCTATCTATCTATCTCCTATCTATCTATCTATCTATCTATCTATCTATCTATCTATCTCCTATCTATCTATCTATCTATCTATCTATCTATCTATCTATCTCCTATCTATCTATCTATCTATCTATCTATCTATCTATCTATCTATCTATCTCTATCTATCTATTGATCTATCTTCTATCTATCTATCTATCTATCTATCTATCTATCTATCTATCTATCTCATACCTATCAATTCCTTCCTTTTCTTCCTCCCTCCCTCCTCTGCCCTCCCGACAATGGCCGCCCCCCATCAACCATGCCTAATAGATATGTATTTGATCAGAAACCCACCCCTAAATGACTGAGTAGCATTCACCAAAGATGTTCTGAAGCAGCTGGTACAATTCTGTCCTCAGACCACTATAGTGTGGTATTGAGTCCAGGCTAAGTCAGTTAACCCCTTGTGTGTCACATCAGCCTCTGCCATATATCACACCCTGCCATGAAGATGTGACAAGTAGATGAGGTTCATTGACCCGTGCTGGATTATTAATTAACATAACGAGCGACGATCATTAATGTGCTGAGATATCTGGCGGAATGTTCTATAGATGTGTCCGGATTTATGGGATGTCTGCTAGGAGTTTATTGATGCAAGAAATAAAAGCCTTTATAGATCAGATCCCAGTACTATCATATGTCACCTCTCCGGAAGATCCTGCCAGAATATAATGTTATGGTAATATCTATCTATCTATCTATCTATCTATCTATCTATCTATCTATCTATCTATCTATCATCTATCTATCTATCTATCTATCTATCTATCTATCTATCTATCTCCTATCTATCTATCTATCTATCTATCTATCTATTTATTATCTATCTATCTATCTCCTATCTATCTATCTATCTATCTATCTATTTATTATCTATCTATCTATCTATCTATCTATCTATCTATCTATCTCCTATCTATCTATCTATCTATCTATTATCTATCTATCTATCTATCTATCTATCTATCTATCTATCTCCTATCTATCTATCTACAGTCCTATGAAAAAGTTTGGGCACCCCTATTAATCTTAATCATTTTTAGTTCTAAATATTTTGGTGTTTGCAACAGCCATTTCAGTTTGATATATCTAATAACTGATGGACACAGTAATATTTCAGGATTGAAATGAGGTTTATTGTACTAACAGAAAATGTGCAATATGCATTAAACCAAAATTTGACCGGTGCAAAAGTATGGGCACCCTTATCATTTTATTGATTTGAATACTCCTAACTACTTTTTACTGACTTACTGAAGCACAAAATTGGTTTTGTAACCTCAGTGAGCTTTGAACTTCATAGCCAGATCTATCCAATCATGAGAAAAGGTATTTAAGGTGGCCAATTGCAAGTTGTTCTACTATTTGAATCTCCTCTGAAGAGTGGCATCATGGGCTACTCAAAACAACTCTCAAATGATCTGAAAACAAAGATTGTTCAACATAGTTGTTCAGGGGAAGGATACAAAAAGCTGTCTCAGAGATTTAACCTGTCAGTTTCCACTGTGAGGAACATAGTAAGGAAATGGAAGAGCACAGGGACAGTTCTTGTTAAGCCCAGAAGTGGCAGGCCAAGAAAAATATCAGAAAGGCAGAGAAGAAGAATGGTGAGAACAGTCAAGGACAATCCACAGACCACCTCCAAAGAGCTGCAGCATCATCTTGCTGCAGATGGTGTCACTGTGCATCGGTCAACTATACAGCGCACTTTGCACAAGGAGAAGCTGTATGGGAGAGTGATGAGAAAGAAGCCGTTTCTGCACGTACGCCACAAATAGAGTTGCCTGAGGTATGAAAAAGCACATTTGGACAAGGCAGCTTCATTTTGGAAACAAAAATTGAGTTGTTTGGTTATAAAAAAAGGCGTTATGCATGGCGTCCAAAAAGAAACAGCATTCCAAGAAAAACACATGCTACCTACTGTAAAATTTGGTGGAGGTTCCATCATGCTTTGGGGCTGTGTGGCCAATGCCGGCATCGGGAATCTTGTTAAAGTTGAGGGTCGCATGGATTCCACTCAGTATCAGCAGATTCTTGAGAATAATGTTCAAGAATCAGTGACGAAGTTGAAGTTACGCCGGGGATGGATATTTCAGCAAGACAATGATCCAAAACACCGCTCCAAATCCTCAGGCATTCATGCAGAGGAACAAGTACAATGTTCTGGAATGGCCATCCCAGTCCCCAGACCTGAATATCATTGAACATCTGTGGGATGATTGGAAGCGGGCTGTCCATGCTCGGCGACCATCAAACTTAACTGAACTTGAATTGTTTGTCCAAAATCCCTTCATCCAGGATCCAGGAACTGATTAAAAGCTACAGGAAGCGACTAGAGGCTGTTATCTTTGCAAAAGGAGGATCTACTAAATATTAATGTCACTTTTCTGTTGAGGTGCCCATACTTTTGCACCGGTCAAATTTTGGTTTAATGCATATTGCGCATTTTCTGTTAGTACAATAAACCTCATTTCAATCCTGAAATATTACTGTGTCCATCAGTTATTAGATATATCAAACTGAAATGGCTGTTGCAAATACCAAAATATTTAGAACTAAAAATGATTAAGACTTTTTCATAGGACTGTATCTCCTATCTATCTATCTATCTATCTATCTATCTATCTATCTATCTATCTATCTATCCTCATGACATTCTCCTCTGCCAGTGTCCCCTGAGCTGTGGTCACAGCTATTTAATATGGTTGCCCCAGCAGAGAATCCCGGGTCCCATACCCCCAGCCCATGTGGGCTCAGACCTCAGTCACACTCACCACTTGCCCAGGTTGCAGCACGCTGGCCATTGTCACAGGTGTGCCGTCCCCGCTGTCAGGTGGCTTCTTCTTATGAAAGCATTTGCACAAACATATCAGTCCACAGATGGCGAGGAAGCCGGTGGCAGTGCCCAGGGTGGCCCCCAGAGCTATTAGAGGGGCTGGTAACATGATGTGAGTTTGCAGGTGCCGGGGCAGTGGTGTTGCAGGGAGTGTCAGTGTGGCATTGTCAGCGCGTGGCAGGGCTCTGCCAGCAGCTCCAGTCCGGGCAGCCGCGCTGCTAGTTCTTGGAGAGCTGAGGCTGCTGTGTGATGAGCGGCGCCTTCTCTCAATGAGCGGGGCTGAGGGGCTCTCCAGGGAAGAGGGAGGTCTCGTCTCCTGTACGTCACTGACTTAGAATGAGCGGCTGGAAGGTGCGAGCCACATCCTCCATGATCAGCCCTCAGGAGACCAACTTACAGGTCTGCCTGAAATACAGAAAACTGCAACTGGTTCCTCAAAGTCACTGCTGAGTACTAGAACATGTGCGGAAACAGAGAAGTTACTCTGGAAAATCCTTCATCTATCTATCTATCTATCTATCTATCTATCTATCTATCTATCTATCTCTCTATCATCTATCTATCTATCTATCTATCTATCTCCTATCTATCTATCTATCTATCTATCTATCTATCTATCTATCTATCTATCTGTCTGTCTGTCTGTCTATCTATCTATCTATCTATCTATCTATCTATCTATCTCCTATCTATCTATCTATCTATCTGTCTATCTCCTATCTATCTATCTATCTATCTATCTATCTATCTATCTCCTATCTATCTATCTATCTATCTATCTCCTATCTATCTATCTATCTATCTATCTATCTATCTATCTATCTATCTATCTATCTATCTATCTCCTATCTATCTATCTATCATCTATCTATCTATCTATCTATCTATCTCCTATCTATCTATCTATCTATCTATCTATCTATCTATCTATCTCCTATCTATCTATCTATCTATCTATCTATCTATCTATCTATCTATCTGTCTGTCTGTCTGTCTGTCTGTCTATCTATCTATCTATCTATCTATCTATCTATCTCCTATCTATCTATCTATCTATCTATCTATCTATCTGTCTATCTCCTATCTATCTATCTATCTATCTATCTATCTATCTATCTCCTATCTATCTATCTATCTATCTATCTATCTATCTATCTATCTATGTATCTCCTATCTATCTATCTATCTATCTATCTATCTATCTATCTATCTATCTCCTATCTATCTATCTATCTATCTATCTATCTATCTATCTATCTCCTATCTATCTATCTATCTATCTATCTATCTATCTATCTATCTATCTATCTGTCTGTCTGTCTGTCTGTCTGTCTGTCTGTCTGTCTGTCTGTCTATCTATCTATCTATCTATCTATCTATCTATCTATCTATCCATCTTACAAATTTTGTACCTATCTATTTATCTATCTATATACATATCTCTAAAATCCCTTGTTAAATCTGACCACACTCCTATCACATCAGTACTAGAGATGAGCGAACACCATTCGATCAAATAGGTATTCGATCGAATATCAGGCCGTTTGGGATATTCGATTCCAATCGAATACTAGGCCGCAAACGCAGTAAAAATTCATATCCCCTCCCACCTTTCCTGGCGTTTTTTTTTGCACCAATAACTGTGCAGGGGAGGTGGGACGGGAACTACGCTGGGTATCCAGTCCACAGTCCAGGTACTGGAGAGGGGCTGCCAGCAGTGTCCTTCATCAGTAGCAGCAGGGGACGTGGGCTAGAATGTGGATACCCAGCTGTATATCCACTCCACAGTCCAGGTACTGGAGAGGGGCTGCCAGCAGCAGCAGGGGACATGGGTGAGGACGTGTATATCCAGCTGGGTATCCACTCCAGAGTCCAGGTACTGGAGAGAAGCTGCCAGCATCCAATTTACTCTTCCTCCTCCTCCTCCTACAACCCCAGCCCCTACTTCTGAATGTGAATTTTATATATATATATATATATATATATATATATATATATATATATATATAAAATTTCATTATCCCCCCCCCCCAGGGGCTTGCAACTCAATATTTAGGGCTCACCCCCCAAGGGCCAAAAATTGAAACACTGTTGCTGCATGGTTCTAGTCACCCCAAGAGCCAAAAGCACTGTATTTTAAAGGCTCTGCTCATGCCAAGGGCCAAAAACTAAATCTCTGCTGTTTAAAGGCTCAACTCACCCAAAGGACCAACAAATCTCTGCTGGTTGTCATGGGGAACGTGATTTAAAGGGGTGCTTGTTACTGTTTGTTGAGCTTAAATAGGGGTTTGTGTCCATCCATTTGGGGAGTAAAGAAGGTTTCCAGGTATTTTCCCACTTTGATAGAGGTTTTTTGGAATGTGGAAAGTGTGTAGTTGTTAGGCTGTGATGTTGGGGTAATAGAGGGTCTTTGGTGTGTTAGATGCCCCCAGACATGCGCCCCCTGCTGTCCCTATCTCCTCTATCTATCCATCTATCTATCTATCTATCTATCTATCTATCTATCTATCTATCTATCTATCTATCCATCCATCCATCCATCCATCCATCCATCCATCCATCCATCCATCCATCCATCCATCCATCCATCTATCTATCCATCCATCCATCCATCCATCCATCCATCCATCCATCCATCCATCCATCCATCCATCCATCCATCCATCTATCTATCTATCCATCCATCCATCCATCCATCCATCCATCCATCCATCCATCCATCCATCCATCCATCCATCCATCCATCCATCTATCTATCTATCTCACACTTATCTATTTCTATAAGCCCTCATAAACTTAGTCACAGCCCTATCATATCAGTTATTCTATCTCATATCTATCCATCTACTTATCTCTATAGCTCTCCATCCTTCTCCTATCTTGGGTAACGTCCTTGTAATGTTATGTATCTAATATTACAGATAACTTGGAGAGCAGGACCAACTAAGAGCTCCTGTCCTCACTTCTCTTGGTCCTATGATAATACCGCCACCTAGTGGTATATTTTGTATATGACATGATAGTTTTTTCTAGAGATTGCTCGGTCTAATGAACAGTCCTAAGAACAGTGAGAATCAGTTTAGTCTCTTGCCCCTAGTTTCAGACTTTTCCCATGTGGATTTATCCC
Organism: Leptodactylus fuscus; assembly: GCF_031893055.1. NCBI lineage: Eukaryota > Metazoa > Chordata > Amphibia > Anura > Leptodactylidae > Leptodactylus > Leptodactylus fuscus. The sequence goes on along the minus strand of NC_134271.1, from coordinate 15,423,258 downwards.
CCCTAGTAATACATCCAAGGTCTGTGTATCCCTGATGCTGCTGCCTTCACCAGCACAGCTCCACCCCTGGAATGTTCTCTCCATCTACAGTACATGACCCTTCCTCTGTACAGACTATATCATTCATCTTCTCTTTCTTTGCCATAAGTGCTGCTCTCTTTCCTCTTTATACTCCTACATAGCCTGTACTTTCCTGCTGAAAACTGCCTTATGCTTGCTCTTCTATCTACAATCTGTGTGATCTGCTCTTGCCCCATCTCACAGAATGATCTGCACTTTACAACATCATTTTTACCCGTCCTCCTGCAGGAGAAGCAGATACAGCCAAGATTTACATCAGATTCAGCAGGACAACCACCTAGATGAAGGAGTTATACAGACTCTACAGCAGTAAACTATTCCACAATTTGTAATGGAAACAATTTAGAAAGTTATTTAATTTTGCATTTAGATATGAGATAGATAGATAGATAGATAGATATGGCATAGATAGATAGATAGATAGATAGATATGGGACGGATAGATAGATAGATATGGGATAGATAGATATGGGATAGATAGATAGATAGATAGATAGATAGATATGGGATAGATAGATAGATAGATAGATAGGTAGATAGATATGAGATAGATAGATAGATAGATAGATATGGGATAGATAGATAGATAGATAGATAGATAGATAGATAGGAGATAGATAGATATGGGATAGATAGATAGATAGATAGATAGATAGATAGATAGATAGATGATAGATAGATAGATAGATAGATAGATATGGGATAGATAGATAGATAGATAGATATTAGATAGATAGATAGATAGATATTAGGTAGATAGATAGATAGATAGATAGATAGGAGATAGATATGAGATAGGTAGGAGATAGATATGAGATAGATAGTTAGATAGATAGATAGATAGATAGATAGATATTAGGTAGATAGATAGATGATAGATAGATAGATAGATAGATAGATAGATAGATAGATAGATAGATAGATAGATAGATCTGTCATCAGGATTTTGTGCAGTTCTTATCTTCCGAGTCATGCCTTATTCGTTCACTTGTCTGGAAATGAAGAATTAAATATTGGTTTTCATGCACATAGTAATAGAAATCACACAAATTGCACAAAATTGATCAACACGATGAACATGACGCTAGAAATATGACATAACTCAGCTTCATTTCATATCCACTGGCTAACACGGTACAAGGATATATATTTTTTCTTTTACAATAACTCAGCTTGTTAGACATGGTTCTCTTGCTCTCATACTGTCTTCTGTACACTCGTATTTTGCACCAAGAGATATCTAAATATTGAGAGAAGAAACGTTGTTTAGTAGAATACACCAGCAAAATAGCTGGAAAACTATTCGATCTGCCATATCTTCCTTCCAAGTAGATAATGAGAACCAAAGCAAAATCTCCACTGGAAACAAAATGGTCATGGTGGTCTTCTCTCCTACAAGCAATGGAAAGAGGGTTGGGAACAAACTACTGCAGACCCTTCCTGTCCTACATGGGGGGATTTATTAAGAAGTGCTAGGACTGCTGATCTTTGCTGTGGAACTCTCTGGTTTCATATATGATACAAGCACTGGATCGTAGGACATAATATGGAAGAACTTTGCCCATACAAGTTCTTCAAACACTGCTTAATATCCATGTAAGATCCTAGAGAATGAGTACTTGGGTGAGGAGTGAGGAGAGGCTTGCAGAGACTATGCTTTTCTATGAATCCTGGGTGACGCTGTGACTATAGGCTCCGTAGGTGCTAAGAATGGCTACTACAACCTCTTTAGTGGTGGACACTAGAGATGAGCGAACAGTAAAATGTTCGAGGTTCGATATTCGTTTCAAGTAGCCCCTCAATATTCGACTACTCGAATCGAATATCGAACCCTATTATAGTCTATGGGGGGGAAAATGCTTGTTTCAGGGGTAGGCAACATTCGATCAAATTATACTTACCAAGTCCACGAGTGAGGGTCGGGCTGGATCCTCCCAGAAGTCTTCTCTGTGCAGCGTCCCCGCGGCATCTTCCGGCTCTGAATTCACTCTGCCAGGCATTGGGCCTGGGCAGAGCCGACTGCGCATGTCCGTACTACAAGTGTACATGCGCAGTCGGCTCTGCCCAGGCCCGATGCCTGGCAGAGTGAATGAAGAGCCGGAAGACGCCGCGGGGAAGCTGCACGGAGAAGACTTCTAAAGGTAGGACAAGAACCAGCGTTGATTGGCAGAATGTATAGCATTCGGCCAATCAATGCTGGTTCTGCATCGAACTTTTACATTCGAATAGCGAGTGGTACTCGATCGAGTCTGAGTATTTTGAATACCGTAGTATACCTACTCGATCGAGTACTACTCGCTCATCTCTAGTGGACACCTCTCTATGCACAGATGGAGAGGGCTTATCTTCTTTGAGGATATAGTACAACTCCTCCAATTCAACGGCATTGTTTCTTCAAGACGGGTCTTCTTGTCTTGGATGGTGTTGTATGGACTCTCTGTGGTCGTCTTATATACAACTTTTTGGGTGGACGTCCAGGACCATTTCGCAGTCTCCTCCCTGGAACTAATTCTAATCTGTGCTCTTCTTAGCAAATTATGAGCTCAGGAGGGACGATCATAGGATTTACCTTCAGGGCTGGTGACAGATCTGCACACGGTGATTGGTATCAGTTGTCCACCATAAGATGGCCTGATAACCCTTTTACTATATCACTTAGTGTGCAGGTACTGTGTGGGTACAGCAAAAAGTTAGAATGTTCCAGACAGTTAATAGTTAAAATTTTTTTTTATTCAAAAACAGTAGACGGGAGTATTTACGTGTCACAGTATGTAAACATGTGGACAATACTCTTGACCTCCAGGGACACTGGATCTTCTACCTTCCAACCTATTCATAGTCACATGAGGCACTAGAACCCTATCCCCCGAGATATCCCACAATTTACTTCTTGTCCCCCAGCAGCATGGAACCCATCCTACTCACAACATACTAGAATGGGTTCATTTCTTAAATTTTTGGCCCAATTCTGGCAAACCTACTACCCTCTGTACCGACACCTGTTCATGTGAAGTCTTGGTTCCGCTAAATCATTCAGCCAAAGTTCTTCCATGTTCCAACTTGTTTGGGCGGTGATATAGGCGTGATAAAGACATATCACTGCCATAATGCAATTCACATACCGATAGTCTTCCATCATATAATCTATGAAATCGTCCAACAAGGTCGAAGAGTTCCCCGTAAAGAATAACACAATTTTGTCCAGCCAAGAAACTCTCAAGTCATTGGTTAGATTTTTCTCAAATTTTTTCTTCTTCCAGTCTGTAGGATCCATCAGGCATTGTCCTTGTTGACTGTACATGCGCTGAAACTTCTTCAGGACTTCCAAATCTTTTGATATTTCATAAAGTCCTTCTTCCACATCGAGAGAAGGATGGGTCATGCTGAAACGTTTGACTAAAAGTAGGTCGGGCTGATACAACCAGTCAGGAGAATCTACCCGAACATGTAGAACTTTGTGGTCTGTACAATACAACCCAGGGGAGACCAGTTTTGTGACCGTACATTTGCCAGTAGGATAGGTATCATAGACTATTGTACGGCAGTGGAAACACAATTCTCCACTATGGAATTGCCAAAACAAAGACCCTTTAGGTTCTTCTGATATCAAGGAACAAAGGTTGTCCTCATCTGTCCAGCAAGGTTCATCAGGAAGGCAATTTGTGATACCATTAGGACATATCAGGTCTGACTGTACCCGTCCACACATAGAGGTGGCTACTGTTGATATTCCCTTGGATGTATAGATATATCTTACACTATCATTACTTTGGGTTCCTATCCACAAGTTTTCGTGAACCCTACCCATATCTACTCGATCTAGGAGGGAATAGACATTCTCTTTGATAGGCATGAGAGCAGTGAATGTACAATGATCTGCTTCTTGGCTAGAACAACCCATCCATCCAATTGTCCACCACTCGTGATGTTTCTTGGCAAATTCTGACATATCAGGCCCATTATGATCCATTACCTTAGGCCAATGGCCATTTAAGAGGATCTGCAAAAATACTTTTCCATTGGTGTACAATTGTTCCTGAAAGACAACGCATAAGAGGAAGCACTGGTTCACGTTCCTGATGTCATGGGCTTCTCGTTGCAAATGTTCAATCTGAACCTGGAAGTGCTCCGTCACATGAACCAGATGTCTATGGTCGTACACTATCATGTCACCTTTGATAGATGTTTTGACTAACTTCAGATGTCTAGAATCTGCGCCCAAGGCGTCTAAAGTGGAGAGTGCATTGCTAATAGTCTGAAGATCCATTCCATTATTGAACCATTCTTCTCTCCACCTGTTTAACGTGTCTCTCTCCTTTGTAAGGATTATCTTTTGAAGAACACTTGACATTACCCACCTTTGAAATTTTAGCTTAAATCCATCCATTCTTTTCGAGACCTTTCGTACTCCAGTAGACATCCACCAAGGCCAGGCTTCCCCTTCCATCTTATTCATTGGCAACGATCCATCCTCGAATATAAGAGCTTTTGGCCCACAAGTTCTCTCATCCATCTGGGCTTGTGTAGGAGAAATAAAAATCCCCAAACACAAACCCACCATCACCACTACATTCATGATCTTGTCTTCTACAAAAAAGCTCTTAAACTTTTTTGTCCCTTTCTTCAATATATCGTCCTTGGTTGTCCAGATGTCCTTGTTGGTTATCAAGTTCTCCTTGTCTCCAGAGGATTGCACCAGATTCTTGTCAATAGATGTGCATGGGAAACTTGGCAGGAATCTGGAAAATAAAAAAGTGATGTATCAGTTCAGCGGCCATACAAGAGCATGCAAGTACTTTACATCGATCAATGTGGACAATTTTGACTTCTTGGTCTCCAGGTTTAACTCTTCACAATCCCAATAACGTAGGAGCTATGACCTCGATGTAAGGTCCTTCCCAACTAACTTTCCAGGGGTCTATTTCAAAGAATGTCAGGATGGTATAGGACAAAGACAGATTTGATGCAGTTGGGTCTATAACCCATGGAAGCATGCTGGCACTGTGCTAATATGCCAAGTACCTTGGGATAATTTTGGGGGGGTGTCCTAGTAGAAGGTCCTATTGAAATGCAGCGGAAACAAAAATTAAAGTAACCTACCATCCATGTCTGACCTTAGCGTTGGTTGTCTTATGACTGCCCAATAGAGCTTGGACACCGACAAAAATTAACCCTTGGTACAAGCTGCTAAAATTCTGATCCCATTGGGACGGTTAAGTAAAGATCTACGACCAATAGAATCTTGGGGGTGGAAAATAGATTGGAACAAAGAATCTACTCAAGAAAGATCACATCCAATCGTTGCAAACTCAAATATTGTTTTCTGTATTCGCGCTGTTATCGTCTTAATCTTCGTCTTGTACATCATGCTACTTCCATCAGATTTGATCTCGTGCCTTTGACCCCATTGAACAACACCATATTGTACTGTACACTGTAGTGTTTTACATATTAACACTAGTTGGACTGTCTATTGCAAAAATTTAATAAAAAGATTGTTGATAAAAGAAAACAGTCAACTTACAAGTCTTAGGTCAGCCACTGTTCTGTCCTTGGCATCCTCTTTCCTTAAAGGGACGGGTTGGGCGATCATATCAGATCACCATCAATTTTTTCTTGAATTTTCTGTGAAGTCCACAAATCTGGTAAAATAGTTTTCAAGTTAGTTTTCCAAGCATCACAGTCAAGATTCTTATCAAGACTTGTATTAGAACTTTATGGTGGTCAAATTTCCCCCTCCCCCTCCAGAGGAACAACAATAGAACAAATGGTAGCTCGCTTATCCAACCACAACCACAACCAATCTAACAACCATTCCCATTGCTCCCAACAAAGCCTCTACTCCTACCAAAGTGGTGGTCTCTGCTTGACCAGGGGCATCTTGTAACTGCAGCTCCTGTATCAAGAAGTATATATTCTCATGGCAGATCCTCTATCCTCCACTTGACATAAGGTATCCCAACCCTGTCCAGGGAACATGGAGGGCAGAAGATAAGGAGGAAATGGTCCTTACCCATCAATCTTTTTATTTTTTCATGGGGATCCCCCCCAAATCCTCAGTGTTTTCCCTTCACGTCTCTAGCGCTTGCTTTTGTGCCCAAGAGATCACCAGTTAGAGTCCTATTGTCCTGGAGGAGGCGTGACTCATGGAGTGTGTGAAGGGGGTCTACAATCACAGAATTAACCCTCTGAAGCCCATTGTTTTGCTGATGCTGTCTAGAGTCATTGTTAACAATGGAATTCATTGGCTTGGTAAACCGTGTTGCCCTCGTTTCTGTTGTCTTTGCACAAAATTTGAACAATTTCAACAAAATTTTTTCAAAAATGTGGACAAATTCTTTTAACGTGTCCTTCCTCTCTATAGTGAAAGGTTGGGGCTCTGATCTCAGAGTTGATGTGACTTATCCGCCCCATGGAAGGGAACATTCTTTTTAAGTTGTTCCATCATACCTGACCTGTTTTCTTGATCCATCAGAAGATACAATTTATCAATGATGGATCAATTATGAGGGTTCTGAAATGTGAATGTCCCCTTTTTCCAGCAGGTCCGGGGTAGGTAGCCTTCCCCCCAGTCTCCACCTCCACCATCTACAGTTCTTTGCATTCTTTAATAGTTGCCCTTCCACTGATTCCAGCATAGTTGGACTTTTTTTTACTCTAGCCTCCACCATTCCTGAGCAATCAGCGCTGTTTGTTTTAATGTCTGATATGCTAACTAGACTCCCTTATGTCAAGTGGGTGGTGTTAGGCAGGAGAAGACAAGGGGGCATGACTCAGAGATCTTAAACTGTCTGCCACTGATTGGAGCTTTAAGTCACACCCCCTTGCCTACTCTTGCCTGACACCACCCACTTGACATTATGGAGTCTAGTTAGAATAGGTGATTGCTCAGGAATGGTGGCCCTAGAGAAATTGTTCTATCCAGTGCTCTACTCTACTCCATGATGACTTCTACGTTAACTTCCTCAATCCAGTGGCCAGTCTCCACTTCCAATAAAGGAAGACTTCACCATGCTCAATATCAACAAAGCCATAAATATAAGTTAGATACTCACATCCTCAGTGGTGATGGTTGACGTGTGCTCCGGGGTCTTCGGTAGAGGAGCAACCATGCTCCAACCTCTTTCGTAACTCTTGACAGTTGTCCCCTTCCACCATTTATGTCTTCTGCTACCATGGCAAGTTGTTCTTCCATGTCCTTGTAGTTTTACTCCCTAAGAGGTTTCTTCTTAGTTACTCTATATACCTTTAACGAAGAAGACTTCTTAGATGGATCTTCTTGAGCGACAGATTATGAGTTTATTAAGACGAGCAATGGAGCAGATTACAGAGTAGTGTGAGATGTGAAGTTGACCAATCTAGCAGCCTTTCCAGACTATGGGTTGATATCCCCTTTTGAAACATTAACATACCGTATGACTACCACATCATACACACAACCACGACTCCTACCTATGACGCTATCTGCAAGGTGCAATAAACATTCATGGAACCTTCATACTTGACAAATGTCTACAACCAGTCCAATGAGTGTACAACTGGAAAATTCCCACTGGAATCTTGTTTGTTTTTGTACCATGTTAGCCAGTGGGTATGAAATATAAAAAACAAAAAAACTTGAGAGTCTTCAGTAGATGATACCTTTTTTAATGGCTAACTCATAACGATGACAGAATATAACGTTTCAAAGCTCTTTGGCTTCTTCTTGAGATATAACTAAGAACAATTTCTGAAGGCTGCATATTTATGTACAACAGGACACATAGGGATAGGATTTCAGGAGGGGGGGGGGGAGAGGCTTATTAGTATATACATCTAAACAATTCACAGTTCCCAGGTTCTTTATCTTTATGACTATCTTAGTTTAGTTATTTCTATAGAATGACATGAACCCATGTGAGATATTCACTCCATTCTCCAGAGTATTAAATAGGGTCATGCACTTGTACTCATAAATCCGTCGCTCTTTCCTTGATTTAAAATTCCCTCTTAAAACCAAAATTTTCATGTCACTGGTGATATTATGATCCTCATTGCAGAAATGTTTTGGCACGGGAAGGTCCATTCTTTGTTCTCTAATTGTATGGCGATGTGAATTAATTCTCATTCTGAGTTTCTGGCCGGTCTCTCCAACATACAGATTTTCGGTGGAACATTTGGTGCACATGATTAAATACACTACATTAGTTGTGCTGCAGGTGAAGGTACCTGGGATTTTATATTCCCTGTTAGACTTTGGTATCTCTATCCTGTCAGTCGTCAGTATGTGAGGGCAGGTTTTGCATCTTTTCTGTCAGCATGGGAATGTTCCTGTGTTGGTTGGAGGTGACAGTGAGCTGCTAACAACCATATTCCTGAGGTTTGTTGGCTGTCTATAGCACAGGAGGGGGGAAGAAGGCAGCCATAAAGATAAGAACCTGGGAACTGTGAATTGTTTAGATGTATATACTAATAAGCCTCTTTCCCCTCCCTCCTGAAATCCTACCCCTGTGTCCTGTTGCACATAAATATGCAGCCTTCAGAAATTGTTCTTAGTTATATCTGAAGAAGAAGCCGAGAGCTTCGAAACGTTGTAATCTGTCATCATTATGAGTTAGCCATTAAAAAAGGTATCACCTACTGAAGACTCTCAAGTTTTTTGTTTTTTTTATATTTCACTGGAATCACATGATGGTATCTTCTAGATTTACTACCCACTTTGCCCCAGTCCCATAGAGGGACGTATCGGAACGTAGAGTCACAAAGACAATGACAACCCTAGCAATGAGCACATGTATATGACAGTCACATCGTCAATACCCAGCGCTAAAGGTGAAACTGAATGCATAAATCTGTCACTCGGACTCCGCTAACAGTCTTCGAGGGCCTCTTTGCCGTTCCATTGGGTCAACACTAACAGTACTCAACGTCCACCATAGGACAGGGCCTGAGATTTATGACATAATGACTCTGTTCTCTGGAAGGAAGACATTAGACATTCTGAGGCTAATAGAACAAAGTTACTCTCAACTAAGTTCTTGAGGCAGAAATATAAGACGGCTGACCGAGGACAATATGGTCGACGATAACAAGTCTTATGTTCTTTCTTCTTCTTTGTTTTCTTTGGACAGGCTATGAGATTCTTTGCAGAGGCAGATTGTAAGTCCATACAGAGGTCTTCTTGAGACAACCAGGGGCGTACTTGTAGGATGTCCAATCACTACTGACCCCGGAGCCTCAAGAGACACAAAGGCCTCCTCTGCCAATAAACATCACTATGTACACATTATGTAAAATATTTGCATGACGGCAGGTTCTGGCAAATCTGGTCAGTGGTTAAGGGGCCCCAAGAATAAGCAGGAATGTAATTAGATAAATCTTACAAGGGGCCTCCGACTATAAAACCTCTTCCCATAAATGACTAGTACAGGTGAATATAAGAAACTTTGTAATAGATCTTATTAAAGAAATCTGTTTCCTTCTCCACTTATCAGGCTGATCTTCTCCTCCTTATCTTCACCTTGACTGTTTACTTACATAGAGTCTGTCTCAACTATAGGGAAGGGCATAGGAGAAAGATTTATTATCTCATTGGGGTAGAGACTTATCTAAAAGATACAGCAATGTCAGAAGAGCTCACAGTGTAGCAGAGCGTAGAGGCAGGGGTTATTTATGTGTCTTTTCCAGCTGTCCCCCTCCCTCCCCTCTCTATAGACTTCTTTGTAAGTGAACTCACTAGGGAACTCACTTATCCTTTTCTCTTTCTTTCTTTTTCTTTCTTTCTTTCTTTCTTTCTTTCTTTCTTTCTTTCTTTCTTTCTTTCTTTCTTTCTTTCTTTCTTTCTTTCTTTCTTTCTTTCTTTCTTTCTTTCTTTCGCTACAATCCCCAAGGGACCTCACCTTACATTACCACTATCTATCTACATATCTGTCTTCTATCTCCTATCTATCTATCTATCTATCTATCTATCTATCTATCTATCTATCTCCTATCTATCTATCTATCTATCTATCTATCTATCTCCTATCTATCTATCTATCTATCTATCTATCTATCTATCTCCTATCTATCTATCTATCTATCTATCTATCTATCTATCTATCTCCTATCTATCTATCTATCTATCTATCTATCTATCTATCTATCTCCTATCTATCTATCTATCTATCTATCTATCTATCTATCTCCTATCTATCTATCTATCTATCTATCTATCTATCTCCTATCTATCTATCTATCTATCTATCTATCTATCTATCTATCTCCTATCTATCTATCTATCTATCTATCTATCTATCTATCTCCTATCTATCTATCTATCTATCTATCTATCTATCTATCTCGTATCTATCTATCTATCTATCTATCTATCTATCTATCTATCTATCTCCTATCTATCTATCTATTAGAGATGAGCGAACACTAAAATGTTCGAGGTTCGAAATTCGATTCGAACAGCCGCTCAATGTTCGTGTGTTCGAACGGGTTTCGAACCCCATTATAGTCTATGGGGAACAGATACTCGTTAAGGGGGAAACCCAAATCCGTGTCTGGAGGGTCACCAAGTCCACTATGACACCCCAGGAAATGATGCCAACACCTCTGGAATCACACTGGGACAGCAGGGGAAGCATGTCTGGGGGCATCTAACACACCAAAGACCCTCTATTACCCCAACATCACAGCCTAACAACTACACACTTTACACACTCAATACCACCTCTCTGACAGTAGGAAAACACCTTGAAACATGTGTATTTGGCACTTGCAGTGAGGAGAGCTTGTCACCAGCAGTGAATTTGGCCCTTGTAGTAAGTTGAGGTTGGCACCAACATTTGTTTTGAAAATCAGGGTGGATTGAGCCTCTAACCAGCAGAGTTTGGGCAAATTCATGGTGGAGGGAGCCTCTAAAAACCCCAGTTTGGACCAATTCATGGTGGAGGGAGACTCTAAAAACCCCAGTTTGGACCAATTCATGGTGGAGGGAGCCTCTAAAAACCCCAGTTTGGACCAATTCATGGTGGAGGGAGCCTCTAACCAGCCCAGTTTGGGCAAATTCATGGTGGAGGGAGCCTCTAACCAGCCCAGTTTGGACCAATTAATGGTGGAGGGAGCCTCTAACCAGCCCAGTTTGGACCAATTAATGGTGGAGGGAGCCTCTAACCACCCCAGTTTGGACCAATTCATGGTGGAGGGAGCCTCTAACCAGCCCAGTTTGGACCAATTCATGGTGGAGGGAGCCTCTAAAAAACCCAGTTTGGACCAATTCATGGTGGAGGGAGCCTCTAAACAGCCCAGTTTGGGCAAATTCATGGTGGAGGGAGCCTCTAACCACCCCAGTTTGGACCAATTCATGGTGGAGGGAGCCTCTAAACAGCCAAGTTTGGACCAATTCATGGTGAAGGGAGCCTCTAAAAACCCGTTTGGACCAATTCATGGTGGAGGGAGCCTCTAAAAACCCCAGTTTGGACCAATTCATGGTGGAGGGAGCCTCTAACCAGCCCAGTTTGGGCAAATTCATGGTGGAGGGAGCCTCTAACCAGCCCAGTTTGGACCAATTAATGGTGGAGGGAGCCTCTAACCAGCCCAGTTTGGACCAATTAATGGTGGAGGGAGCCTCTAACCACCCCAGTTTGGACCAATTCATGGTGGAGGGAGCCTCTAACCAGCCCAGTTTGGACCAATTCATGGTGGAGGGAGCCTCTAAAAAACCCAGTTTGGACCAATTCATGGTGGAGGGAGCCTCTAAACAGCCCAGTTTGGGCAAATTCATGGTGGAGGGAGCCTCTAACCACCCCAGTTTGGACCAATTCATGGTGGAGGGAGCCTCTAAACAGCCAAGTTTGGACCAATTCATGGTGAAGGGAGCCTCTAAAAACCCGTTTGGACCAATTCATGGTGGAGGGAGCCTCTAACCAGCCCAGTTTGGGCAAATTCATGGTGGAGGGAGCCTCTAAACAGCCCAGTTTGGGCAAATTCATGGTGGAGGGAGCCTCTAACCAGCCCAGTTTGGACCAATTCATGGTGGAGGGAGCCTCTAACCAGCCCAGTTTGGGCAAATTCATGGTGGAGGGAGCCTCTAAACAGCCCAGTTTGGGCAAATTCATGGTGGAGGGAGCCTCTAACCAGCCCAGTTTGGACCAATTCATGGTGGAGGGAGCCTCTAACCAGCCCAGTTTGGGCAAATTCATGGTGGAGGGAGCCTCTAAACAGCCCAGTTTGGGCAAATTCATGGTGGAGGGAGCCTCTAACCAGCCCAGTTTGGACCAATTAATGGTGGAGGGAGCCTCTAAACAGCCAAGTTTTGGGAAATTCATGGTGGAGGGAGCCTCTAACCAGCCCAGTTTGGACCAATTCATGGTGGAGGGAGCCTCTAACCAGCCCAGTTTGGACCAATTCATGGTGGAGGGAGCCTCTAAACAGCCCAGTTTGGGCAAATTCATGGTGGAGGGAGCCTCTAAAAAACCCAGTTTGGACCAATTCATGGTGGAGGGAGCCTCTAATTAGCCCAGTTTGGACCAATTAATTGTGGAGGGAGCCTCTAACCAGCCCAGTTTGGACCAATTAATGGTGGAGGGAGCCTCTAACCACCCCAGTTTGGGCAAATTCATGGTGGAGGGAGCCTCTAACCAGCCCAGTTTGGACCAATTAATGGTGGAGGGAGCCTCTAAACAGCCAAGTTTTGGGAAATTCATGGTGGAGGGAGCCTCTAACCAGCCCAGTTTGGACCAATTCATGGTGGAGGGAGCCTCTAAACAGCCCAGTTTGGGCAAATTCATGGTGGAGGGAGCCTCTAACCAGCCAAGTTTGGACCAATTCATGGTGAAGGGAGCCTCTAAAAACCCGTTTGGACCAATTCATGGTGGAGGGAGCCTCTAACCAGCCCAGTTTGGGCAAATTCATGGTGGAGGGAGCCTCTAAACAGCCCAGTTTGGGCAAATTCATGGTGGAGGGAGCCTCTAACCAGCCCAGTTTGGACCAATTCATGGTGGAGGGAGCCTCTAACCAGCCCAGTTTGGGCAAATTCATGGTGGAGGGAGCCTCTAAACAGCCCAGTTTGGGCAAATTCATGGTGGAGGGAGCCTCTAACCAGCCCAGTTTGGACCAATTAATGGTGGAGGGAGCCTCTAACCAGCCCAGTTTGGGCAAATTCATGGTGGAGGGAGCCTCTAAACAGCCCAGTTTGGGCAAATTCATGGTGGAGGGAGCCTCTAACCAGCCCAGTTTGGACCAATTCATGGTGGAGGGAGCCTCTAACCAGCCCAGTTTGGGCAAATTCATGGTGGAGGGAGCCTCTAAACAGCCCAGTTTGGGCAAATTCATGGTGGAGGGAGCCTCTAACCAGCCCAGTTTGGACCAATTAATGGTGGAGGGAGCCTCTAAACAGCCAAGTTTTGGGAAATTCATGGTGGAGGGAGCCTCTAACCAGCCCAGTTTGGACCAATTCATGGTGGAGGGAGCCTCTAAACAGCCCAGTTTGGGCAAATTCATGGTGGAGGGAGCCTCTAAACAGCCAAGTTTGGACCAATTCATGGTGAAGGGAGCCTCTAAAAACCCGTTTGGACCAATTCATGGTGGAGGGAGCCTCTAACCAGCCCAGTTTGGGCAAATTCATGGTGGAGGGAGCCTCTAAACAGCCCAGTTTGGGCAAATTCATGGTGGAGGGAGCCTCTAACCAGCCCAGTTTGGACCAATTCATGGTGGAGGGAGCCTCTAACCAGCCCAGTTTGGGCAAATTCATGGTGGAGGGAGCCTCTAAACAGCCCAGTTTGGGCAAATTCATGGTGGAGGGAGCCTCTAACCAGCCCAGTTTGGACCAATTAATGGTGGAGGGAGCCTCTAAACAGCCAAGTTTTGGGAAATTCATGGTGGAGGGAGCCTCTAACCAGCCCAGTTTGGACCAATTCATGGTGGAGGGAGCCTCTAACCAGCCCAGTTTGGACCAATTCATGGTGGAGGGAGCCTCTAAACAGCCCAGTTTGGGCAAATTCATGGTGGAGGGAGCCTCTAAAAAACCCAGTTTGGACCAATTCATGGTGGAGGGAGCCTCTAATTAGCCCAGTTTGGACCAATTAATTGTGGAGGGAGCCTCTAACCAGCCCAGTTTGGACCAATTAATGGTGGAGGGAGCCTCTAACCACCCCAGTTTGGGCAAATTCATGGTGGAGGGAGCCTCTAACCAGCCCAGTTTGGACCAATTAATGGTGGAGGGAGCCTCTAAACAGCCAAGTTTTGGGAAATTCATGGTGGAGGGAGCCTCTAACCAGCCCAGTTTGGACCAATTCATGGTGGAGGGAGCCTCTAAACAGCCCAGTTTGGGCAAATTCATGGTGGAGGGAGCCTCTAAAAAACCCAGTTTGGACCAATTCATGGTGGAGGGAGCCTCTAATTAGCCCAGTTTGGACCAATTAATTGTGGAGGGAGCCTCTAACCAGCCCAGTTTGGACCAATTCATGGTGGAGGGAGCCTCTAACCAGCCCAGTTTGGGCAAATTCATGGTGGAGGGAGCCTCTAAACAGCCCAGTTTGGGCAAATTCATGGTGGAGGGAGCCTCTAACCAGCCCAGTTTGGACCAATTAATGGTGGAGGGAGCCTCTAAACAGCCAAGTTTTGGGAAATTCATGGTGGAGGGAGCCTCTAACCAGCCCAGTTTGGACCAATTCATGGTGGAGGGAGCCTCTAAACAGCCCAGTTTGGGCAAATTCATGGTGGAGGGAGCCTCTAAACAGCCAAGTTTGGACCAATTCATGGTGAAGGGAGCCTCTAAAAACCCGTTTGGACCAATTCATGGTGGAGGGAGCCTCTAACCAGCCCAGTTTGGGCAAATTCATGGTGGAGGGAGCCTCTAAACAGCCCAGTTTGGGCAAATTCATGGTGGAGGGAGCCTCTAACCAGCCCAGTTTGGACCAATTCATGGTGGAGGGAGCCTCTAACCAGCCCAGTTTGGGCAAATTCATGGTGGAGGGAGCCTCTAAACAGCCCAGTTTGGGCAAATTCATGGTGGAGGGAGCCTCTAACCAGCCCAGTTTGGACCAATTAATGGTGGAGGGAGCCTCTAAACAGCCAAGTTTTGGGAAATTCATGGTGGAGGGAGCCTCTAACCAGCCCAGTTTGGACCAATTCATGGTGGAGGGAGCCTCTAACCAGCCCAGTTTGGACCAATTCATGGTGGAGGGAGCCTCTAAACAGCCCAGTTTGGGCAAATTCATGGTGGAGGGAGCCTCTAAAAAACCCAGTTTGGACCAATTCATGGTGGAGGGAGCCTCTAATTAGCCCAGTTTGGACCAATTAATTGTGGAGGGAGCCTCTAACCAGCCCAGTTTGGGTAAATTCATGGTGGAGGGAGCCTCTAACCAGCCCAGTTTGGACCAATTCATGGTGGAGGGAGCCTCTAACCAGCCCAGTTTGGACCAATTCATGGTGGAGGGAGCCTCTAAAAAACCCAGTTTGGACCAATTCATGGTGGAGGGAGCCTCTAAACAGCCCAGTTTGGGCAAATTCATGGTGGAAGGAGCCTCTAACCAGCAGAGTTGTGGGAAAGCAGGGTGGAGGGAGCCTCTAACCAGCAGAGTTGGTGGAAATCAGGGTGGAGGGAGCCTCTAACCAGCAGAGTTGGGGGAAATCATGTTGGAGGGAGCCTAGTATTAGCAGAATTGTGCAACGCTTATGGTGGATGAGTATGAGGATGCGGAGGAATTGGAGAGGTTGAGTACAGACATGGAGTTTCATGTTGGGGTGCTTTACACAGGTGGGCACAAAAATGAAGGCTCTATCCAGTGGTGGTTCATTTTTATCAAAGTGAGCCGGTCGGCACTCTCAGCTGACAGACGGGTGCGCTTGTCAGTGATGATGCCACCGGCTGCACTGAACACCCTCTCAGATAGGACGCTGGCGGCAGGACAGGACAGCACCTCCAAGGCATATAGGGCAAGTTCAAGCCACAGGTCCAACTTCGACACCCAATACGTGTAGGGCGCAGAGGGGTCGGAGAGGACAGGGCTGTGGTCGGAAAGGTATTCCCGCAACATGCGCCTATACTTCTCACGCCTGGTGACACTAGGACCCTCCGTGGCGGCACTTTGGCGAGGGGGTGCCATCAAGGTGTCCCAGACCTTAGACAGTGTGCCCCTCGTTTGTGTGGACCGGTGAGAACTTGGTTGCCTACTGGAGGAACTGCCCTCCCTGCCGCCAACGTCACATGCTGGAAACATCTCCATCATATTCTGCACCAATTGCCTGTGGCAAGCATTGATGCGATTGGCCCTCCCCTCTACCGGAATAAAAGACGAGATGTTGTTTTTATACCGGGGGTCAAGGATAGCAAAGATCCAGTACTGGTTGTCCTCCATGATTTTGACAATACGCTTGTCGGTTGTAAAGCACCCCAACATGAACTCAGCCATGTCTGCCACAGTGTTAGTTGGCATGACTCCTCTGGCCCCACCGGAAAGTTCAATCTCCATTTCCTCCTCATCCTCCATGTCTACCCATCCGCGCTGCAACAATGGGACGATTCGAAGTTGCCCGGAAGCCTCCTGTATCACCATCACATCATCGGACAACTCTTCTTCCTCCTCCTCCTCCTCCTCCTCCTCCATTAAACGCAGTGAAGCGGACAGATGTGTGGACCTACTCTCCAGCTGTGACGGATCGGATGCTATCCCTAACTCCTCTGTGTGATCTGAGTTATCCCTGATGTCAATCAGGGATTCTCTCAGAACACACAAGAGCGGGATTGTAAGGCTCACCATCGCATCCTCAGAGCTCACCCTCCTTGTGGACTCCTCAAAGACCCGTAGGATGTCACAAAGGTCTCTCATCCATGGCCACTCATGGATGTGAAACTGAGGCAGCTGACTTTGTGGCACCCTAGGGTTTTGTAGCTGGTATTCCATCAAAGGTCTCTGCTGCTCAACCACTCTATTCAACATCTGAAACGTTGAGTTCCAGCGTGTGGGGACGTCGCACAAAAGCCGGTGTTGTGGCACATGCAGGCGTTGCTGGAGAGATTTTAAGCTAGCAGCGGCTACTGTCGACTTGCGAAAGTGGGCGCACATGCGCCGCACTTTCACCAGTAGCTCTGGAACATTGGGGTAGCTCTTTAGGAAACGTTGCACCACTAGGTTGAAGACGTGGGCCAGGCATGGAACATGTTGGAGTCCGGCAAGCTCCAGAGCTGCTACCAGGTTCCGGCCGTTATCACAAACGACCATGCCTGGGCCCAGGTGCAGCGGCTCAAACCATATTGCCGTCTCATCGAGGAGGGCATCCCTCACCTCGGAGGCAGTGTGCTGTCTGTCCCCCAAGCTGATCAGCTTCAGCACAGCCTGCTGACGTCTACCAACGCCAGTGCTGCAACGTTTCCAACTCGTAGCTGGGGTCAATCTAACAGCGGAGGAGGAGGCGGTGGCGGAGGAGGAGGCGGTGGCGGAGGAGGAGGCGGTAGAGGAGGAGGAGGAGGGGGGTGTTCTTCTCGTGTCCCTGCCAGGAATGTTAGGCGGGGAGACGAGGTACACCGGGCCAGTTTGGGAAGCAGTCCCAGCCTCAACTACATTCACCCAGTGTGCCGTCAGTGAAATGTAGCGTCCCTGTCCGCATGCACTTGTCCACGCGTCGGTGGTCAAGTGGACCTTTGTGCAAAGCGCGGAACTAAGGGCCCGCCTGATGTTGAGTGACACGTGCTGGTGCAAGGCGGGGACGGCACACCGGGAGAAGTAGTGACGGCTAGGGACGGCATAGCGAGGTGCCGCAGTTGCCATCAGGTCCAGGAAGGCGGGAGTTTCAACAAGCCGGAACGCCAACATCTCCTGGGCCAGCAGTTTAGCGATGTTGGCGTTCAAGGCTTGCGCGTGTGGGTGGTTAGCAGTGTATTTCTGCCGCCGCTCCAATGTCTGAGAGATGGTGGGTTGTTGTAAAGAAACGCCTGATGGTGCCTTTGATGGTGCAGGAGAAGGAGATAAGACAGGACCAGGGGAGGATGAGGTAGAAGTCAACAAAGTGGCGGAGGCAGATGAAGTGGTGTCCTGGCTCGTCCTCTGGAGTGCATCGCCAGCACAGTCAGCAGTGGCAGTGGCAGAGGCAGAGGCAGTGGCAGTGGCGTGAACGGCAGGCGGCCTTTGTCCTGCCGTTGCTGCCTGCCACTGATTCCAGTGCTTGGATTCCAAATGACGGCGCATTGAAGTGGTGGACAGGTTGCTCTTCTCAGAGCCCCTAATCAATTTCGAGAGGCAAATTGTGCAGACAACACTATATCTGTCCTCGGCGCATTCCTTGAAAAAACTCCACACCTTCGAGAAACGTGCCCTCGAGGTGGGAGTTTTTCGGGGCTGGGTACGAACTGGAACATCTTGGGAGATTCCGGGTGTGGCCTGGCTTCGCCTAAGCTGCTGACCTCTGCCTCTGCCTCTAGCTACCCTTTTTGGTGCTGCACCTGCCTCAACATCCACACTACTTTCCCCGCTTGACATCCCCCCTGTCCAGGTCGGGTCAGTGTCCTCATCATCCACCACTTCCTCTTCCAACTCCTGTCTCATCTCCTCCTCCCGCACAATGCGCCGGTCAACTGGATGCCCTGACGGCAACTGCGTCACATCATCGTCGATGAGGGTGGGTTGCTGGTCATCCACCACCAAATCGAACGGAGATGGAGGAGACTCTAGTGTTTGAGCATCTGGACACAGATGCTCCTCTGTTAGGTTCGTGGAATCGTGACGTGGAGAGGCAGGTTGAGGGACAATGAAAGGAGCGGAGAACAGCTCTGGGGAGCAGGGACAGTTTGGGTTATTGTTCTGTAAAGCTTCGGAATTTTGGGAGGAAGGAAGACAAGACTGTTGGGTAATAGGAGGAGAGGAGGCAGAGTCTGACTGGCTGCTGGACAATGTGCTGTAAGCGTTCTCTGACAGCCATTGCAAGACCTGTTCCTGGTTCTCGGGCCTACTAAGGTTTGTACCCTGCAGTTTAGTTAATGTGGCAAGCAACCCTGGCACTGTGGAGTGGCGCAATGCTTGCTGCCCCACAGGAGTAGGCACGGGACGCCCTGTGGCTTCACTGCTACCTTGCTCCCCAGAACCATTCCCCCGACCTCGCCCACGGCCTCGTCCACGTCCCTTTCCGGGAGCCTTGCGCATTTTGAATTCCTAGTTAGAAATTGGCACTGTATACCAGTAGTAAAAATTGTGGGTGCACGTAACCCCAATATATTCTTTGAATTCCCAGTCAGAAACTGGCACTATATGGCAGTAGCAAGAAATGAGGGTATTTGTATTCCCAATATACTCTTTGAATTCCCAGTCAGACAATGGCACTGTATACCAGTAGTAAAAATTGTGGGTGCACGTAACCCCAATATATTCTTTGAATTCCCAGTCAGAAACTGGCACTATATGGCAGTAGCAAGAAATGAGGGTATTTGTATTCCCAATATACTCTTTGAATTCCCAGTCAGACAATGGCACTGTATACCAGTAGTAAAAATTGTGGGTGCACGTAACCCCAATATATTCTTTGAATTACCAGTCAGAAACTGGCACTATATGGCAGTAGCAAGAAATGAGGGTATTTATAACCCCAATATATTCTTTGAATTCCCAGTCAGACAATGGCACTGTATACCAGTAGTAAAAATTGTGGGTGCACGTAACCCCAATATATTCTTTGAATTCCCAGTCAGAAACTGGCACTATATGGCAGTAGCAAGAAATGAGGGTATTTGTATTCCCAATATACTCTTTGAATTCCCAGTCAGACAATGGCACTGTATACCAGTAGTAAAAATTGTGGGTGCACGTAACCCCAATATATTCTTTGAATTCCCAGTCAGACACTGGCACTATATGGCAGTAGCAAGAAATGAGGGTATTTGTATTCCCAATATATTCTTTGAATTCCCAGTCAGACAATGGCACTGTATACCAGTAGTAAAAATTGTGGGTGTATATAGCCCCAATTCTATTGCTAGGGGACTTGCAGGGTATTTCTGGGGTGAAGGTGGGGGGGCACACCGTTGGAACGGGTATCGGGGTATATATCGGGTATACGGGAATACACTGACAGTGTATTCCATTCAGGATCCTGGGAAAGCTGGGTTGCGGCGATTGAGCCCGTCAGTGCCACGTTACACTGACAAGCTTCTCCCTGGAATTTAGCTCTTATAAGAGCTGTTGGTTGTCTTCTCCTTCCTATCCTAGCCTGTCCCTGCCTACCCAGAATCTAAGCCCTAGCTAGCTGGACGGAAACCTCCGTCCTCGGTGAATTGCAAGCTCAGAATGACGCGAAGCTGGGCGTCGCTGTTCTTTTAAATTAGAGGTCACATGTTTTCGGCAGCCAATGGGTTTTGCCTACTTTTTTCAACGTCACCGGTGTCGTAGTTCCTGTCCCACCTACCCTGCGCTGTTATTGGAGCAAAAAAGGCGCCAGGGAAGGTGGGAGGGGAATCGAGTAATGGCGCACTTTACCACGCGGTGTTCGATTCGATTCGAACATGCCGAACAGCCTAATATCCGATCGAACATGAGTTCGATAGAACACTGTTCGCTCATCTCTACTATCTATCTATCTATCTATCTATCTATCTATCTATCTATCTATCTATCTACATATCTGTCTTCTATCTCCTATCTATCTATCTATCTATCTATCTATCTATCTATCTATCTCCTATCTATCTATCTATCTATCTATCTATCTATCTATCTATCTATCTCCTATCTATCTATCTATCTATCTCCTATCTATCTATCTCCTATCTATCTATCTATCTATCTATCTATCTATCTATCTATCTATCTATCTATCTATCTATCTACATATCTGTCTTCTATCTCCTATCTATCTATCTATCTATCTATCTATCTCCTATCTATCTATCTATCTATCTATCTCGTATCTATCTATCTATCTATCTATCTCCTATCTATCTATCTATCTATCTATCTATCTATCTCCTATCTATCTATCTATCTATCTATCTATCTATCTATCTCCTATCTATCTATCTATCTATCTATCTCGTATCTATCTATCTATCTATCTATCTATCTATCTCCTATCTATCTATCTATCTATCTATCTATCTATCTCTCTCTCTATCATCTATCTATCTATCTATCTATCTATCTATCTCCTATCTATCTATCTATCTATCTATCTATCTATCTATCTATCTCCTATCTATCTATCTATCTATCTATCTATCTATCTATCTATCTCCTATCTATCTATCTATCTATCTATCTATCTATCTATCTATCTCCTATCTATCTATCTATCTATCTATCTATCTATCTATCTATCTCCTATCTATCTATCTATCTATCTATCTATCTATCTATCTATTTATCTATCTCCTATCTATCTATCTCCTATCTATCTATCTATCTATCTATCTATCTATCTATCTCCTATCTATCTATCTATCTATCTATCTATCTATCTATCTATCTATCTATCTTATAGCACTTGTTATCCATGATACCTGATTGTAATCTTTGCGCAGTGCACTACCTGTCCTTATGGATACATCTTGGACACCTGCCACTTGGAAGACAATCCTATCATTTCTGGAGGAGCGTTACAATGTCTTTTCATTAACACAACTTATTAGCAGATTACCTCCAGTAAGTAATACAGGTCACGCAATGGTCACTACACAGAAGAACCTGGTGACACCTGCGGCGTATCATCCCATAATAACGGCTTCTGACAACTCTCATCATACATGGGACAATGTGACCATGATGAGTGTCCTGAGACTTTCTAGTGTTGTGTTGGCTCCTGGTCCCTTACCTACAGCCTGGCACTGGTCACCGACTCTCCATATAGTGCCCACATCTGCACTCTAGAGCAGCTCTATATACCGTGCCAGTCGGTGCCCTTTGTGTTGCACATCACAGGTCCCACATGGTAGAAGGACTATCCTGCCATCTTATACTAGCCATTCTAACTAGCCCTGAAGGTAAATCCTATGATCGTCCCTTCTGAGCTCATAATTTACCAAAAGGTACAAATTAGAATCAGTTCCAGGGAGGAAACTGCGAAATATTCCTGGACATCCACCCAAAAAATTGTATATAAGACGACCACAGAGAGACCATACCACAATCCAAGCCAAGAGGACACGTATTGAGGAGACAATGGCGGCGAGGTGGCTCCTGACTCTTCTGTCTTGTATCTTCATCCAAGTCCATGGCAAACCAATGGGGGTGAGACTTCTGTTACTTCTTAAAGTGCTTGCAATAAATCCAATATCTGGACAAGATATTATATATTACGCTCATATGAAATTTGAAAATTTACAAACAATTTGCAAAAATTGTGCCACTTCGCGTCAATCAGGTGATGATTCCAAGGACAGATCCTGACGTCACTACTTAGGGAGTGACACCTCCTGAATGTGCCATAGACGGATCTTCTCGCTGTGATACTATATACTGAACATTACTAATAATAATTGATGTTTTTCAGCTGCCGTCTCTCCCGGGAACCCAAATACAAGGTGAGACAATACAAGAACTTGATATCTCTTAGGACACTTTGTTGCTTGGAGGAGTTCTACTATGTCTTTGAAGAGGATAATCTCTCTATATGTGCATATGGCCATCAGAGAGAGGTTGTAGTAGCCATTCTTAGCACCTATGGAGCATATAGTCACAGAGTCACTTAGGCTTCATTGAGATGCATTGTCTCTGCTTGCTCCTCCCCATTACTCTCCCTATCGCTCATTCTCTTGGATCTTATATATGTTCGATACTATTACATTGGAAACTCATGGGCAAAGTTCTTCCATATTATGTCCTATGTTCCCACCTCTTGTACCAAGTATGACACTAGAAGGCCCCTCAACAAAGATCAGCGCTCCTAGCTCTTCTTCACCAAGTCCCCCCCATGTAGGACTGGAAGGGTCTTCAGATAATTTGCTCCCAACCTCTTTCCATTGCTTGTAGGAGAGAAGGCCACCATGACCATCTTGGCACTAGGTTTGCTTTAACCAGATTGAGTGAAGGCCTTTCTTAGGTTCTGGCCTTCTGCTGGGAAGGAGGGTATGGCAAAACTGACTTGGGTTCTTGCTTTTCCATTGCATGTTCAACATTGTTTTCTAGTTCTATGGTGGCCTATTCTTCTAAACAACCTTTTTGATTCTTCCCTGAATATTTAGATCCATCTCCTACATCTAGTCCTTCGTCAGAAGATGTGTTCAGCACCATAGAAAGGATGAACAAAGGTAATAGACTACTGACCCACCAAAAGTTGTGATCTCCATTGCTACCACTGAAATGGGTTCTCCTCCTATTCTTGGTTGGAATCTACCTTGGATCTTGCTTGATGTTTCCTCTTCTCCTTCCTTCTGAGGAAAGAAGCATGACTATGGAGTTGGTTGTCCACCACTTGTTTGCTGTGATATGGAGGAACTGGACCCATAGCAGTCACATGGACTACGAGCTATTACAAGAAATAACCACGCTTATACTTTCTGTTCCCCATCCAGAAAGCAAGAAGACCTTGCAGCATGGCGACATTGCGGTGAACGAGGGACGCAGCGCCATTACTTGCCCCAAAGGAAACACATGTTACTGGCCTAAAGGAGCCAATGGTTTGGTTTCGATACCCTACATTCTGGACCCTCAATTCAGTAAGTGACCTCTTTCATCATTCATGTGACCTAATGATAGATAGTGGGTGCGAATTTTCCACCCACTTATGTGGTCCTCATACTGTATAGCTATGACATTTTGGACCACTACCTATATTATCCATCAACTGTGACACCACTATGTGCATGATCCATGTCCATGAGGAAGAATAAAATAATCATAAGTTTTTGTTTTTGGAGGGGTACTTGTTGATATGGAGGTTTTGTACCCTTCCAAGAAATTTCGAAGGGCTGAGGTCTTCCATGAAGACAGCCAACCCAATGTACCCAGTGAGGCTGAAGACACAATAGCAGCAAATACATTTCGGCAAAGTTCATTCCATGTCGACGTGGGCCAAACCCCCTAACTTTGGTGGGATTGACCAATGATCTAATGTGTATAGGACTCTACCAAGAGTCCCATGATGGACATGCATGGAGGAGGTTAGGGGAGTTAGCGACTGGTCATATCCATGTAGATGTCCAATTCCTGTATTATGTCTTCCATACCTTGTGGGGATCACATAATCTACTATTCCCTTCTATCCAGGGATGGGGAGAGTTGTAGGTCATAAGGCTTGAACTCATAAGATGAATGTGAGAAGATCCATCAATCATGTCATAGGCCGTTAGTGGAAGTAGTAGGACATAGGACGAGGGTCCACCATTGTACTCCACCGTCAGCTGCTAGACTCTTGGGCAGTGTCCTCTGACCCCTGAACCTGCTCAGATGTCTCTGCAAAGTAAAATGACATAAATAGTTCTTTATATTTCTTTTCCAATCAGCGAATGATGACAAAGCAGTGATCACCGGGGCCATGATGGAATTCGCCACATTGACCTGCATTAATTTTGTGCCACGTACTAAAGAAGCTGATTATCTGACTATTCTATCTGATCTTGGGTAAGTACCCGGGGAGCAACAATTGTCACTAACATCTCAAGACATGGGCATAGCCCCAAAAACCAAGGGGGCCAATCCCCGTGCTGTCACATTACATTATACTACCACATGACATCATTAGGTATTGTGTATTATCCTGTACTGTGACATCACTGTGTGTATTATCTCTGTACTGTGACATCACTGTGTGTATTATCCTGTAATGTGACATCACTGTGTGTATTATCCCTGTACTGTGACATCACTGTGTGTATTATCCCTGTACTGTGACATCACTGTGTGTATTACCTCTGTACTGTGACATCACTGTGTGTATTACCTCTATACTGTGACATCACTGTGTGTATTATCTCTGTACTGTGACATCACTGTGTGTATTATCCTGTACTGTGACATCACTGTGTGTATTATCCTGTACTGTGACATCACTGTGTGTATTATCTCTGTACTGTGACATCACTGTGTGTATTATCCCTGTACTGTGACATCACTGTGTGTATTATCCCTGTACTGTGACATCACTGTGTGTATTATCTCTGTACTGTGACATCACTGTGTGTATTATCCCTGTACTGTGACATCACTGTGTGTATTATCTCTGTACTGTGACATCACTGTGTGTATTATCCTGTACTGTGACATCACTGTGTGTATTATCCCTGTACTGTGACATCACTGTGTGTATTATCCCTGTACTGTGACATCACTGTGTGTATTATCCTGTACTGTGACATCACTGTGTGTATTATCCCTGTACTGTGACATCACTGTGTGTATTATCTCTGTACTGTGACATCACTGTGTGTATTATCCTGTACTGTGACATCACTGTGTGTATTATCCCTGTACTGCGACATCACTGTGTGTATTATCCCTGTACTGTGACATCACTGTGTGTATTACCTCTATACTGTGACATCACTGTGTGTATTATCCCTGTACTGTGACATCACTGTGTGTATTATCCTGTACTGTGACATCACTGTGTGTATTATCCCTGTACTGTGACATCACTGTGTGTATTACCTCTATACTGTGACATCACTGTGTGTATTATCCCTGTACTGTGACATCACTGTGTGTATTATCCTGTACTGTGACATCACTGTGTGTATTATCTCTGTACTGTGACATCACTGTGTGTATTATCCTGTACTGTGACATCACTGTGTGTATTATCCTGTACTGTGACATCACTGCGTGTATTATCTCTATACTGTGACATCGCTGTGTGTATTATCCCTGTGCTGTGACATCACTGTGTGTATTATCTCTGTAGTGTGACATCACTGTGTGTATTATCTCTGTACTGTGACATCACTGTGTGTATTATCTCTGTACTGTGACATCACTGTGTGTATTATCCTGTACTGTGACATCACTGTGTGTATTATCTCTGTACTGTGACATCACTGTGTGTATTATCCTGTACTGTGACATCACTGTGTGTATTATCCTGTACTGTGACATCACTGTGTGTATTATCTCTGTACTGTGACATCACTGCGTGTATTATCTCTATACTGTGACATCGCTGTGTGTATTATCCCTGTACTGTGACATCACTGTGTGTATTATCTCTGTAGTGTGACATCACTGTGTGTATTATCTCTGTACTGTGACATCGCTGTGTGTATTATCCCTGTACTGTGACATCACTGCGTGTATTATCTCTATACTGTGACATCGCTGTGTGTATTATCCCTATACTGTGACATCACTGTGTGTATTATCCCTGTACTGTGACATCACTGTGTGTATTATCTCTGTACTGTGACATCGCTGTGTGTATTATCCCTATACTGTGACATCACTGTGTGTATTATCCTGTACTGTGACATCACTGTGTGTATTATCCCTGTACTGTGACATCACTGTGTGTATTATCTCTGTACTGTGACATCACTGTGTGTATTATCTCTGTACTGTGACATCACTGTGTGTATTATCTCTGTACTGTGACATCACTGTGTGTATTATCCTGTACTGTGACATCACTGTGTGTATTATCCTGTACTGTGACATCACTTTGTGTATTATCTCTGTAGTGTGACATCACTGTGTGTATTATCCCTGTATTGTGACATCACTGTGTGTATTATCTCTGTACTGTGACATCACTGTGTGTATTATCCCTGTATTGTGACATCACTGTGTGTATTATCCTGTACTGTGACATCACTGTGTGTATTATCTCTGTACTGTGACATCACTGTGTGTATTATCCCTGTACTGTGACATCACCGTGTGTATTATCTCTGTACTGTGACATCATTGTGTGTATTATCCCTGTACTGTGACATCACTGTGTGTATTATCTCTGTACTGTGACATCACTGTGTGTATTATCCCTGTACTGTGACATCACTGTGTGTATTATCTCTGTACTGTGACATCATTGTGTGTATTATCTCTGTACTGTGACATCACTGTGTGTATTATCCCTGTACTGTGACATCACTGTGTGTATTATCTCTGTACTGTGACATCATTGTGTGTATTATCTCTGTACTGTGACATCACTGTGTGTATTATCTCTGTACTGTGACATCACTGTGTGTATTATCCCTGTACTGTGACATCACTGTGTGTATTATCTCTGTACTGTGACATCACTGTGTGTATTATCTCTGTACTGTGACATCACTGTGTGTATTATCTCTGTACTGTGACATCACTGTGTGTATTATCCCTGTACTGTGACATCACTGTGTGTATTATCCTGTACTGTGACATCACTGTGTGTATTATCCCTGTACTGTGACATCACTGTGTGTATTATCCTGTACTGTGACATCATTGTGTGTATTATTACTGTACTGTGACATCACTGTGTGTATTATCCTGTACTGTGACATCACTGTGTGTATTATCCTGTACTGTGACATCACTGTATTATCCCTGTACTGTGACATCACTGTGTGTATTATGTCTGTACTGTGACATCACTGTGTGTATTATCTCCGTACTGTGACATCACTGTGTGTATTATCCCTGTACTGTGACATCACTGTGTGTATTATCCTGTACTGTGACATCACTGTGTGTATTATCCCTATACTGTGACATCACTGTGTGTATTATCCCTATACTGTGACATCACTGTGTGTATTATCCCTGTACTGTGACATCACTGTGTCTATTATCTCTGTACTGTGACATCACTGTGTGTATTATCTCTGTACTGTGACATCACTGTGTGTATTATCTCTGTACTGTGACATCACTGTGTGTATTATCCTGTACTGTGACATCACTGTGTGTATTATCCTGTACTGTGACATCACTTTGTGTATTATCTCTGTAGTGTGACATCACTGTGTGTATTATCCCTGTATTGTGACATCACTGTGTGTATTATCTCTGTACTGTGACATCACTGTGTGTATTATCCCTGTATTGTGACATCACTGTGTGTATTATCCTGTACTGTGACATCACTGTGTGTATTATCTCTGTACTGTGACATCACTGTGTGTATTATCCCTGTACTGTGACATCAGCGTGTGTATTATCTCTGTACTGTGACATCATTGTGTGTATTATCCCTGTACTGTGACATCACTGTGTGTATTATCCCTGTACTGTGACATCACTGTGTGTATTATCTCTGTACTGTGACATCATTGTGTGTATTATCTCTGTACTGTGACATCACTGTGTGTATTATCCCTGTACTGTGACATCACTGTGTGTATTATCTCTGTACTGTGACATCACTGTGTGTATTATCTCTGTACTGTGACATCACTGTGTGTATTATCTCTGTACTGTGACATCACTGTGTGTATTATCTCTGTACTGTGACATCACTGTGTGTATTATCCCTGTACTGTGACATCACTGTGTGTATTATCCTGTACTGTGACATCACTGTGTGTATTATCTCTGTACTGTGACATCACTGTGTGTATTATCCCTGTATTGTGACATCACTGTGTGTATTATCTCTGTACTGTGACATCACTGTGTGTATTATCCCTGTACTGTGACATCACTGTGTGTATTATCCTGTACTGTGACATCACTGTGTGTATTATCTCTGTACTGTGACATCACTGTGTGTATTATCCCTGTATTGTGACATCACTGTGTGTATTATCCTGTACTGTGACATCACTGTGTGTATTATCCCTGTATTGTGACATCACTGTGTGTATTATCCTGTACTGTGACATCACTGTGTGTATTATCCCTGTACTGTGACATCACTGTGTGTATTATCCCTGTACTGTGACATCACTGTGTGCATTATCTCTGTACTGTGACATCACTGTGTGTATTATCTCTGTACTGTGACATCACTGTGTGTATTATCCCTGTACTGTGACATCACTGTGTGTATTATCCTGTACTGTGACATCATTGTGTGTATTATTACTGTACTGTGACATCACTGTGTGTATTATCCTGTACTGTGACATCACTGTGTGTATTATCCTGTACTGTGACATCACTGTATTATCCCTGTACTGTGACATCACTGTGTGTATTATGTCTGTACTGTGACATCACTGTGTGTATTATCTCCGTACTGTGACATCACTGTGTGTATTATCCCTGTACTGTGACATCACTGTGTGTATTATCCTGTACTGTGACATCACTGTGTGTATTATCCCTATACTGTGACATCACTGTGTGTATTATCTCTGTACTGTGACATCACTGTGTGTATTATCTCTGTACTGTGACATCATTGTGTGTATTATCCTGTACTGTGACATCACTGTGTGTATTATCCCTGTACTGTGACATCACTGTGTGTATTATCCCTGTACTGTGACATCACTGTGTGTATTATCTCTGTACTGTGACATCACTGTGTGTATTATCCCTGTACTGTGACATCACTGTGTGTATTATCCCTGTACTGTGACATCACTGTGTGTATTATCCTGTACTGTGACATCATTGTGTGTATTATTACTGTACTGTGACATCACTGTGTGTATTATCCTGTACTGTGACATCACTGTGTGTATTATCCTGTACTGTGACATCACTGTATTATCCCTGTACTGTGACATCACTGTGTGTATTATGTCTGTACTGTGACATCACTGTGTGTATTATCTCCGTACTGTGACATCACTGTGTGTATTATCCCTGTACTGTGACATCACTGTGTGTATTATCCTGTACTGTGACATCACTGTGTGTATTATCCCTATACTGTGACATCACTGTGTGTATTATCTCTGTACTGTGACATCACTGTGTGTATTATCTCTGTACTGTGACATCATTGTGTGTATTATCCTGTACTGTGACATCACTGTGTGTATTATCCCTGTACTGTGACATCACTGTGTGTATTATCCCTGTACTGTGACATCACTGTGTGTATTATCCCTTTACCTTGGCCGTTTCAGGTGTTGGTCAATGCTGGGCCACTTAGGAGGACCCCAGGGGGTGTCTCTGGACAGAGGTGGATGTTTGTTACATGGGGTCATACAACACGAACTCAATCATGCCATCGGCTTCGTACATGAGCACAGCAGGATGGATCGGGATAGCTACATCAAGATACTGTGGGAAAATATAACTCCTGGTAAGATGTCTATAACTCTCATCATGGCCACTTAACATTGGAGAGGACTCTCGGCCTCGGTATCATCATATTGGGCTCCATAGCAAAACCTTGGCCTGGACCCCACTATATGGCCCCACATAGCAGGCATGGGATGTCTATGACTATTCTGATCCTATTTGGCCTCCATAGTCCTCGTTGACTTCATGGACTGGGACTTGGTGGGGGTTCCCAGTGGTCATTCACCATAATCCATGATGGTCATCTCATGTAATGGCTTGTATACCCCTCATTGACTATGTTATCTGAAATCGGCTGAGTATATCTGCGGAGTACAGGCTGCCATATTTAGTAACTTCTATCCCGGATTTTATTTCTCTTTTTGACAGGATACAACACAAGCTTTGATAAAATCGACACCAACAACCTGGGTCTGCAATACGACTACTCATCTGTGATGCATTATGGGAAGTAAGCGTCTCTGACCGGAAAGAGTTAATGTCTTAAAGGGGCGCTACGGACATTATCCCTGCCTATAGCATACGGCCTGTGCGGTTCCTCAGGGAATGTCTCTGGTGGATCATCCTGTATATGGAGTCTAGTAGTCATGGACTCCATGGGCGGGGGACTAATAATGCACCATAGGGTGGTCACCTGACATGGAGATGGTGCGGGCATGGGCGCATACAGGGTTAAGGGTGGTAAAGGTGATGGGCCCCTTGCCTACAGGGCCCCTCTGCTGTTCCACAGGCTGCTCATATGTTATACCCAGCCATAAACCATCTAAAGATCAAACCCGATCTGCATTGTATCCCAGGGCAACATTTTTTTGCAAAATAATTATAATTTTGGCGAATCTGCAAATGATGTTTTGGAGGGTGCGTTGTAGATTTCTGGACCTGCAACTCCCCTCTAAATATTAACTCTTTACCTCCCACAGATTTGCATTTTCTGTTGATAACTCTCATCCGACCATGCAGCCCATCCTCAACAGCGCGGTCAATATCGGACAGAGGATCGGACTGAGCACCCTGGACGTGGCCAAAATCAACAGACTGTATAACTGCAGTAAGTATGGCTGGTGAGATATGATGCAGAACACGGGTAAGACCTGTAGAGTCCAGGGACCACCTCACTGAGGCACAGGGCGCCCCGGACTACTTTCTGCAATGGGGAGATTGATACATGAGCCCCTGTTAGGGTTGAGCGATCGGGATCGGGAAAGATCGGCGAGCGATCGGTGATCGAGCAAATTTCACGATCGGGATCGGCTGGAAAGTGATCGAAAATCGGATTTTAAAATCTCAACCCCACTGTATATATAATATTCAATTAGGGTTGAGCGATCGGGATCGGGATCGGCTGCAAAATGATCGGATTTTAAAATCGATCCTGAAATCTCAAGATCGGCTCAGTCCCTGTAGGTTCCATCTTACCACTTTCTTGGCGCCACCTTTGATGTTTCTTCTTCTTGCCTGCAGATGTTTGCTCCTCCCTCCTCTCTAGTAATAAAGGCGTCTTCTCCTCTGCATCGAACCCTTCAAATTACCCAAATAACTACAACTGCTCTTGGCTCATCCGGATTCCGAAAAATCAGGTATGTATAGGTGACGTGCCCAATGTGTATAGGCGTCTCCCAAATCACCGCCCTGCCGGCCTATATACAACCTTCCCTCCTGACTCCAGATACCCCCGAGTCCTCACAGTGGCCCCCTGTTGGGCATTATGGGTAAATACCCGTGCAATGTGCAGTTGTCTCCCGTTTAACCCCTTCATATCCCTCTTTCCAGGTTCTCCTGCAGTTTACGGCCTTCAATGTGCAATCCTCCCCCGGCTGCTCTGCAGATTACATCAGAGTGTTTGACGGCCCCAGTCGGTCGTCGCCTCTGCTGCTCGACAGGTTGTGTGGAAGCGGGCAGATGCCATCTCTGGTGTCCTCTGGCACCGTCATGTTGGTGGAGCTTGTCACTGACAGTTCTGTCACCGCAACCGGCTTCAGTGCGTCCTACAGCACAGGTAACATCAGAAATGAAGCCATTGGGGTTGTTAAAGGGGTTGTTTATTTTGTTAGAAACAGCGCCACCCTTGTACATAGGTCTTGTTTGGTATTGCAGGTTATTCCACTGAGCCTGGATTGCAATACCAGACACATCCCATAGATAGAAGTGACGCCTCTGCTCCATGCTGGGGAGGTGCGACCTGACACAGGCTTTAACCCTTAAATCCCTGTGTCATGCTCCGCCCCTTCACGCCCTACAATAGACATATCCAGTCTGATCTGTTCCTTTAAAATAATACAGTATATATATGGACAGGGAACATATGACGACTTCTGTTGCATCCGTACAAGCCCCATAGATGGCTGTTAGGAATATAAAAATAATCGCCATATGTATCAGCGAATCCGGCAAAATGGCGAAACCAGTGAATGGATTGTGTCACCCCTAGTGGTCAGTGCAGTGCGAACGCCTCAGTTCTACATTGTAATCCGTAATCTCTGATGTTTTCTAATCCCAGTGACTTGTGGAGGAACATTTACTGCACCCACCGGGACCGTAGTGAGCCCGGGGTATGATCAGCACCAAATGTACCCCCCGTACAGTAACTGCACCTGGACTATCCTGGCCCCACTAGGTCACGTGGTAAGTACAGGCCTCGCTCGGCGTTAGATCCTATACGTTGTCATATATTTACACATGAGATACTTTGTGGCTCAGACTTTGTAGGTTTCCATGGACTGATATCACTTACTGACTGTATACAGCGAGCGCCCCCAAGTGGTCACCTTGGGAAGACCAAATTTTATCATGTAGATCTAGGCCAAGGCAGCTTGAAATATCCGGAAAACCTAGCTCCGACCACTATAAGGATATATGATAGAATTAATGTCTGAGATAAGTGGAGAACGTCAAAGACGAGGCGTCATGTTGTGTTAGCACATGGCGGTTTTCATTCACTGATACGGTATATTCCAGGTACAGCTGGTGTTCACGGACTTCAGTTTGGAGGCCGGTACCCCATGTGTCTATGACTTCCTGGAGGTCAGAGATGGCAATTTGTTCTCATCACCCCTCCTGGGCAAAGCCCTCTGTGGCACCAGAACCATCGGGCCTCTGACTTCCACCAAGAACGCCATGCTCCTGCATTTCCAAAGTGACAGCTCTTCCGAGGGCACCGGATTCATGGCAAAATACTCTTTTGGTAAGACACTAGATGTGTAATGTAGATGTAACGTGAAATCTCTAACAGCGCCCCCTACCTGTGCCATTTATATTACTGGTGTCTATGTGGCAGGGGGCTTCTAGGGATCAGGACAAAATTTTCAAAAATGGACTTTTCCTTTAAATGGAAAGTATCACCCGAAATGACCTATTTTTTTTTTAATCAAGTTTCTATATTAATTATAGAATTTTTGATATTTATTTTTCAAATTTTTAATTTAGATTTTCCTGCAATTTTCACTCTGGCCACTAAGCCTAATAACAGACCAACACTTGCCAATTTCATAGGAGGTTTTTTTTTTTTTTTGCCTCAGTAACCTCATTTACATCACAGACAGGATTACCATAGAAGATAAAACCTCCGTAGATAACACCACTGGAGGCACCATTACATCACTATGATGTCACAGCTTATCTCCTCCCCCTTCCTGCACTGAGCATGTCTAGAAAAATGTGGCAAATTTATTAAGAAGCCGTTCTTCGATTCAATATCACCTGGTAGACGTGATTTGGTGTATGAAGGAGAAACGTTTTGTATCATCGCTAGAGGTGTGTCATATTGACCACGCCGTGTTCGCTACGCTGATTCATTTGATGTCATTTGTATAATTTGTAAGATTCCTTATATGATCCTCCCATTGCCTTTTTATTTCTGCAGTTCCAGCCAAGTAAATGGATAAGAAGATGCAAAATGCACGGAAAACTGATGATGTCAATATATATATATATATATATATATATATATATATATATATATATAGTCCATTTTCAAATCCCGAATATATTTGGTGTGTCTGTTTGGTCATCTCGCCAGTAAATGTGGCATAAAATTGACCAAAAGTTGCCTGTAATGCAGAACGGAACCCATAAGAAAGTACATCTCATCCCCAAAAAACTAAGCCCTCAGCTTGCTGACTTACTGTAGACAAAAAAAGTTGTTACTTGTTTTTTTTTTTTCCATGACCCCCCCCCCCCCCCCGAGAGCACTTAATAAAATTTAGTCCATAAGTTATAGGCAAACCAAGAGGGTACCATTGAAAAACGCAAGAGATCCCACAAAAATGAAGACCTTATGCAAATACATTAATACAGAAATAAAAAAAAGTTAAAAAAGTGACAAAAAGCAAAACAAAAACTGGTCTAGGAAGGGGTTAAAGATTGGGTGTGACTATTGGTGGACACCGTGTTGTATAATGTATTGTAGATCTGTCCTTACTGATTATTAAACATGTTATTAGAACTACAGGCCTTGATTCATTCTTAGCGTGTAGTCGTGCAGTGCAGTACCACTCTTCGCCACTATGAGGGCTAAATCCCTTGTGGGGATATCGGTCAGCAGCGCCACCTGCTGTCACATTTCATCGACACACGTAACAGAGTAGTGTATAGGATAGCACAGATATAAATGTACAAACATCTCAGTCATAAGCTCCTTTGTGTGGTGAGGGGCCATTTATTACACCTGACCACAGCGCCCCCTATAGTAATCCAGTGTCCCTGGCATGTTATCTATTAGTATACCTTCAATAGATGTCCCCCCCCCCCCCCCTTGTCCCTGGACTCCCCTGTTCTTCCTCCTTACCCCCCGATTGTCCCTGGACTCCCCTGTTCTTCCTCTTTACCCCCCATTGCCCCTGGACTCCCCTGTTCTTCCTCCTTACCCCCCGATTGTCCCTGGACTCCCCTGTTCTTCCTCTTTACCCCCCATTGCCCCTGGACTCCCCTGTTCTTCCTCTTTACCCCCCGATTGTCCCTGGACTCCCCTGTTCTTCCTCTTTACCCCCCATTGCCCCTGGACTCCCCTGTTCTTCCTCTTTACCCCCCATTGCCCCTGGACTCCCCTGTTCTTCCTCTTTACCCCCCATTGTCCCTGGACTCCCCTGTTCTTCCTCTTTACCCCCCGATTGTCCCTGGACTCCCCTGTTCTTCCTCTTTACCCCCCGATTGTCCCTGGACTCCCCTGTTCTTCCTCTTTACCCCCCATTGTCCCTGGACTCCCCTGTTCTTCCTCTTTACCCCCCGATTGTCCCTGCACTCCTTTGATCTTCCTTTCCCCTCTTGTTTTTGCCTCTGTTCTTTCGGTGCCATTGTTCGGTCTTACACTTTATCTCCCATAGGGGGAGCTTTATAGCGGTTTTATTATTAGGATTGTATAGACGGTATTACGCCTGGCAGTTCTTTATTGCTCCATTCGGTGATACTTTTTGCTTTGCTCTTGTGTCTTACTCTACTTGACTGTCGATATGACCCGGGTTATTGCCTACTTTCGCACTTTATCTCGTTCCTGGTGAGTCTTCTGTTTGGTATTTTGATTTTTTTTCCTGTTAGCCCTTTTTGTAGAACAAAAAATTTAGGTATCTGATTTTTGACTCTTTCCATTCCTCATATCAGATAGTGGGAAAAGCCATACGCAGTGGCGCCCCTAGTGGTGACTATATGCATATCATCTTTCAAGTCCTGAGAAACAAAACTCACCCATGCAGATTTATGGTAGACACTGTAAGTAATAAAGGTTATGTCCATTTGGTGGCGCTCTAAACCTTCTCATGTGGCAGGCCCTTGGACATGGTGTGCTTGTCTGACTCTTCTGGTAGGACCTGTCCCAAATCCCAACCGCACAATGTGTTGGTTACAATGTGTAATAATTCAGTTCTGCCACATGGTGGTGAGAGAGCACCAGGAATTTATAGGAATGTCCAGAAATGACTATTTATACTAATCTATAGAACTCCAGATGAATTGTCGTAGAATTACATCATGTCACTAGTTTAAAAAAAGTTAAATAGTAGGTTCAGCTCTGCTACATCTATTACATGGGAATCTGCCAGTGATAGAGGGCGACAATGCTGCTGCCAGTGTGGAGGGCGACAATGCTGCTGCCAGTGATGGAGGGCGACAATGCTGCTGCCAGTGTGGAGGGCGACAATGCTGCTGCCAGTGTGGAGGGCGACAATGCTGCTGCCAGTGTGGAGGCCGACAATGCTGCTGCCAGTGTGGAGGGCGACAATGCTGCTGCCAGTGGAGGAGGGCGACAATGCTGCTGCCAGTGCGAGAGGGCGACAATGCTGCTGCCAGTGATGGAGGGCGACAATGCTGCTGCCAGTGTGGAGGGCGACAATGCTGCTGCCAGTGTGGAGGGCGACAATGCTGCTGCTAGTGTGGAGGGCGACAATGCTGCTGCCAGTGTGGAGGGCGACAATGCTGCTGCCAGTGTGGAGGGCGACAATGCTGCTGCCAGTGTGGAGGGCGACAATGCTGCTGCCAGTGGAGGAGGGCGACAATGCTGCTGCCAGTGTGGAGGGCGACAATGCTGCTGCTAGTGTGGAGGGCGACAATGCTGCTGCCAGTGTGGAGGGCGACAATGCTGCTGCCAGTGTGGAGGGCGACAATGCTGCTGCCAGTGCGAGAGGGCGACAATGCTGCTGCCAGTGTGGAGGGCGACAATGCTGCTGCCAGTGCGAGAGGGCGACAATGCTGCTGCCAGTGCGAGAGGGCGACAATGCTGCTGCCAGTGTGGAGGGCGACAATGCTGCTGCCAGTGTGGAGGCCGACAATGCTGCTGCTAGTGTGGAGGGCGACAATGCTGCTGCCAGTGATGGAGGGCGACAATGCTGCTGCCAGTGTGGAGGGCGACAATGCTGCTGCCAGTGTGGAGGCCGACAATGCTGCTGCCAGTGGAGGAGGGCGACAATGCTGCTGCCAGTGATGGAGGGCGACAATGCTGCTGCCAGTGTGGAGGGCGACAATGCTGCTGCCAGTGGAGGAGGGCGACAATGCTGCTGCCAGTGATGGAAGGCGACAATGCTGCTGCCAGTGTGGAGGGCGACAATGCTGCTGCCAGTGTGGAGGGCGACAATGCTGCTGCCAGTGTGGAGGCCGACAATGCTGCTGCTAGTGTGGAGGGCGACAATGCTGCTGCCAGTGATGGAGGGCGACAATGCTGCTGCCAGTGTGGAGGGCGACAATGCTGCTGCCAGTGTGGAGGGCGACAATGCTGCTGCCAGTGTGGAGGGCGACAATGCTGCTGCCAGTGCGAGAGGGCGACAATGCTGCTGCCAGTGTGGAGGGCGACAATGCTGCTGCCAGTGCGAGAGGGCGACAATGCTGCTGCCAGTGCGAGAGGGCGACAATGCTGCTGCCAGTGTGGAGGGCGACAATGCTGCTGCCAGTGTGGAGGCCGACAATGCTGCTGCTAGTGTGGAGGGCGACAATGCTGCTGCCAGTGATGGAGGGCGACAATGCTGCTGCCAGTGTGGAGGGCGACAATGCTGCTGCCAGTGTGGAGGCCGACAATGCTGCTGCCAGTGGAGGAGGGCGACAATGCTGCTGCCAGTGATGGAGGGCGACAATGCTGCTGCCAGTGTGGAGGGCGACAATGCTGCTGCCAGTGTGGAGGGCGACAATGCTGCTGCCAGTGTGGAGGCCGACAATGCTGCTGCTAGTGTGGAGGGCGACAATGCTGCTGCCAGTGATGGAGGGCGACAATGCTGCTGCCAGTGTGGAGGGCGACAATGCTGCTGCCAGTGTGGAGGCCGACAATGCTGCTGCCAGTGGAGGAGGGCGACAATGCTGCTGCCAGTGATGGAGGGCGACAATGCTGCTGCCAGTGTGGAGGGCGACAATGCTGCTGCCAGTGGAGGAGGGCGACAATGCTGCTGCCAGTGATGGAAGGCGACAATGCTGCTGCCAGTGTGGAGGGCGACAATGCTGCTGCCAGTGTGGAGGGCGACAATGCTGCTGCCAGTGTGGAGGCCGACAATGCTGCTGCTAGTGTGGAGGGCGACAATGCTGCTGCCAGTGATGGAGGGCGACAATGCTGCTGCCAGTGTGGAGGGCGACAATGCTGCTGCCAGTGTGGAGGCCGACAATGCTGCTGCCAGTGGAGGAGGGCGACAATGCTGCTGCCAGTGATGGAGGGCGACAATGCTGCTGCCAGTGTGGAGGGCGACAATGCTGCTGCCAGTGGAGGAGGGCGACAATGCTGCTGCCAGTGATGGAAGGCGACAATGCTGCTGCCAGTGTGGAGGGCGACAATGCTGCTGCCAGTGTGGAGGGCGACAATGCTGCTGCCAGTGTGGAGGGCGACAATGCTGCTGCCAGTGGAGGAGGGCGACAATGCTGCTGCCAGTGATGGAAGGCGACAATGCTGCTGCCAGTGTGGAGGGCGACAATGCTGCTGCCAGTGTGGAGGGCAACAATGCTGCTCCATTGGGGGAGGGAGACAATGTTCTTGCCATTGGGGAAGGTGGACAATGCTGCTACCAGTGGTGAAGGACTGGGAAGGGGGCATTGGCATTGCTGCTTCCAGTTTGGGAGGGGTATAATAAGGGGCAATGCTGCTGCCAATCTAGTAATAGTGGGACAAAGGACAATACAACTGTCAGTAGAGATAGGTGGGGAGGGGGCTAATAAAGGGCAATGATTCTGCCAGTTGAGGGGGGTGTAATAAGGGGCTATGACACTACTGGGGAGGTATTTGGTGTTGCTGGGGATATTATAACCCTTGTATGGTGGAATTGGGTCGGTAGTCCCGGGGTCGCTGTCGTATTTAATTGCTGGTTAAGCTCGAGTCAAAAAGATTGAGAATCCAGGAATAAAAACATGATAAGACTTTGTAGCTACCATGTACAGAGACATGTGATCGTATGTTGGGGTTTGAGTCTCCCGTGTTTGGTGCGCTGCGCTGTGGCTGCTCATTTCTGGGCGATAATGACTGTTTACATGCTGATACCAGGGGAACATATGCTGCAACATAAGCACCTACCCGAGAAGATAATGGAGCAGTCCTGATGTCTAGAAGTGTACATGTATATACCGTACACAGCACATGCGTATACAGTGTCCTACATACATATGAATCTGCAAATACACAAATACAAATACTGTCTACACACAGATATTTCCTCCATTTACCACTTTGTGTTCCATTATTGCAGCACATTGCCATCACTGTAGCCTTACCCTTCAAAGTCTTTCACTAAAGTGTCCCTTTAAGTGTCAAACAGTGTCACTAAAACGAGAACCAATAAAAAAAATTTTTTTTATAGGCAAGCAATGACAGGAAGTCACCACTAGGGGCACTAGTCAAAAGCCCATAAGTAAGCAAAAAAAACCTCGTGCACTGGCGTACAAGTCAGTAACAATCCCGGGATCGGCATTTGCATAGACATTACAAAGCTGTCATACATGATATGTCAAGTCCCCACTTTATGAATATTTAATGGCCACTTCCATCAGGAAAAATTTTCCCGTATATACGGCTAAGCGCGCGCCTTTGTTCACACGCGGAGTAAATAGAAGAGTTGAGGAGCCCGTTGCGAGCAGTCGGGGCGTCTCCAATTACAAAGTCTTCGCCCGTCATTTATATCTTAATTATGGAACCAAAAAAAAAAAAAAAATTTGTGCAAATTTTTTTTAAAAAATAATATCTTAAGAGTTATTTCAGGGAATCGCAGCCAAGGGCATTGTTGGTTTGAGATAATGTTTGGTTTTTTGAACACCGTGACCTAATTCTGTAGCAAATCTGTTGCTAGGAAAAATCTCTCCGGTAATTATGCAAGTCACGGACGCCGAGAGTTTTAATATTTTGCCCTCGTCTACTGAGGTCGTCCCTTGTAGTCAGGTTGGAGTGTATTGTGTTTTTTGTGCATAAATCTACCCACAAGTCTGCAAAATGGGCCAAAATGGAAGGACACGTTTCTAAGACTCTCTGTCACGTGTACATGAGTGATGAGGAACTGTATCTGACCAATATGACTTGTGTTCAGCTTTGCCCTCTGCAGGGTCTAATTCTCAGTTCTCTTTGAGGTGGTGGGTGAAGGTCAGCTGCTACGAAGTCTGCTATACACTACATACCCAAAATGAGGATCTGTGCCCAAGCTTTCTGTAACATACCTTTATATACTTTATACAGCAGTACTGAGAGGCATCAAACTTCAAGGGGAGATAGAAAACTTACTAGTAGCAGCAGTACCATATAGGATATTACAGATAGGCACTGAGCAATATCAGTGTGAATAAAGCTCTTGGGGTAAGATAGAAAACTTACTCGTAGTAGCAGTACCAAATAGGACACTACTGATAGACACTGAGCAATACCAATGTGAATAAAACTCTTGGGCTGAAATAGAAAACTTACTAATAGTAGCCTTACCATACACTCACCGGCCACTTTATTAGGTACACCATGCTAGTAACGGGTTGGACCCCCTTTTGCCTTCAGAACTGCCTCAATTCTTCGTGGCATAGATACAACAAGGTGCTGGAAGCATTCCTCAGAGATTTTGGTCCATATTGACATGATGGCATCACACAGTTGCCGCAGATTTGTCGGCTGCACATCCATGATGCGAATCTCCCGTTCCACCACATCCCAAAGATGCTCCTCTATTGGATTGAGATCTGGTGACTGTGGAGGCCATTGGAGTACAGTGAACTCATTGTCATGTTCAAGAAACCAGTCTGAGATGATTCCAGCTTTATGACATGGCATTGCATTATCCTGCTGAAAGTAGCCATCAGATGTTGGGTACATTGTGGTCATAAAGGGATGGACATGGTCAGCAACAATACTCAGGTAGGCTTTGGCGTTGCAACGATGCTCAATTGGTACCAAGGGGCCCAAAGAGTGCCAAGAAAATATTCCCCACACCATGACACCACCACCACCAGCCTGAACCGTTACCGATACAAGGCAGGATGGATCCATGCTTTCATGTTGTTGACGCCAAATTCTGACCCTACCATCCGAATGTCGCAGCAGAAATCGAGACTCATCAGACCAGGCAACGTTTTTCCAATCTTCAATTGTCCAATTTCGATGAGCTTGTGTAAATTGTAGCCTCAGTTTCCTGTTCTTAGCTGAAAGGAGTGGCACCCGGTGTGGTCTTCTGCTGCTGTAGCCCATCTGCCTCAAAGTTCGACGTACTGTGCGGCGTTCAGAGATGCTCTTCTGGCTAACTTGGTTGTAACGGGTGGCTATTTGAGTCACTGTTGCCTTTCTATCAGCTCGAACCAGTCTGGCCATTCTCCTCTGACCTCTGGCATCAACAACGCATTCCGCCCACAGAACTGCCGCTCACTGGATGTTTTTTCTTTTTCGGACCATTCTCTGTAAACCCTAGAGATGGTTGTGCGTGAAAATCCCAGTAGATCAGCAGTTTCTGAAATACTCAGACCAGCCCTTCTGGCACCAACAACCATGCCACGTTCAAAGGCACTCAAATCACCTTTCTTCCCCATACTGATGCTCGGTTTGAACTGCAGGAGATTGTCTTGACCATGTCTACATGCCTAAATGCACTGAGTTGCCGCCATGTGATTGGCTGATTAGAAATTAAGTATTAACGAGCAGTTGGACAGGTGTACCTAATAAAGTGGCCGGTGAGTGTATATGACTTTACAGATAGGCATTGAACAATACCAATGCAATTAAAGCTCTTGGGGTGAGATAGAAAACTTACTAGTAGCAGCAGTACCATATAGGACATTGCAGATATGCGCTGAGCAATATCAATGTGAATAAAGCTCTTGGGGTAAGATAGAAAACTTACTAGTAGCAGTAGAACCATAAAGGATGTTACAGATAAGCACTGAGCAATATCATTGTGAATAAAGCTCTTGGGGTAAGATAGAAAACTTACTCGTAGTAGCAGTACCAAATTGGACACTACAGATAGACATTGAGCAATACCAATGTGAATAAAACTCTTGGGCTGAAATAGAAAACTTACTAATAGTAGAATTACCGTATGTGACTTTATAGATAGGCATTGAGCAATACCAATGCAATTAAAGCTCTTGGGGTGAGATAGAAAACTTACTCGTAGTAGCAGTACCAAATAGGACACTACAGATAGACACTGAGCAATACCAATGTGAATAAAACTCTTGGGCTATAATAGAAAACTTATTAATAGTAGCATTACTGTATATGACTTTACAGATAGGCATTGAGCAATACCAATGCAATTAAAGCTCTTGGGGTGAGATAGAAAACTTACTAGTAGTAGCAGTACCATATAGGACATTACAGACACTGAGCCATACCAATGTGAATAAAGATCTTGGCTTGAGCTACACAATTTACTCTTAGCAGCATCATTATTTAGAATTTTATAGAGACTTACTGAGCAGTATTGATGTGAAAGAAGCTCTTGAGATAAGATAGAAAACTTACTAATAGTAACAGCAGTATCATGTGGGACATTATACAGAGATGTTGAGCAGTAATGATGTAAATAAGATTTGAGGCCAGATAGGAGGTTTGTTATAAGCAGCAGCACCATAGAGGACATTACTGAGATGTGCTGAGCAGTACTGATGTTAATAAAGCTCTTGGTGTGAGATAGAAAACTTACTATTAGCAGCAGCACTGTATAGAACATTATAGAGAAGTGATGAGTAGTATTGATGTCAATAAGCTCTTGGAGGGAGATGGAAAGCTTATTATAAGCAGAAGCACCATATAGGCCATTACTGAGAAACACTGAGTAGTACTGATGTGAACAAAGCTGTTGGGGGTCATATAGAAAACGTATTACTAGCAGCAGGATAGTATAGAAAAGTATTGGGCAGTATCAATGTGAATTAAGCCCTTGAGAGGAAATAGAAAAGTTACTATTAGCCGCAGCACCATATAGGACAATACGGAGAGGTACTGAGCTTGTGAAAAAAATTTCTTGAGATAAGATAGAAAACTTACTATTAGCAACATCAGAATCATACAGGACATTATACAGAAGCACTGATTGATGTGAATAAGCTCTTGGGTGAAATAGAAAACTTATTATAAGCAGCAGGACCATGTAGGACATTATTGAGCAGTACTGCTGTAATTAAAGTACTTGGGGTAAGATTGAAACTTACTATTTGCAACAGCACTATATAGGACTTAACAGAGAGGCACTGAGCGATACTAATGTGAATAAAGCTTTTTGCCTTTTCCTCATTCTGCTCCTCCTCTCTTCCTTATCCATAGGCTCTTAAAGGTACAAGTGATTTGTTACGTCAGATAGCTGACAGTCTGTCTTGGGAGACCAAGGCAGATTCAGCACAGATGTTAGAATGAGAAGAGAGGGAAGAGCCTTATAAGTGATGAAAAAATTTCAAACACTTGCCAACCCTTCTATATCGTAGATGCTGCAGAAATCTTCTAAACATTCTAGATAGCAGCATTCTGCTTGTGATGATTTACACCCCATCCAGACATTGAGGACACTCTTATACCGTCCTCCACATTGGCAACTACCCCCTAAACAAGAAGGTACAGTCCACCTGTAGCCACCTCTAGGGGGAGCTTACCGCATACATGGCAACCATTGACCTCAATAGTAACACAGTATGCAGTAAGATTCTGAGCTCCTCCTAGTGGTGGCTGCCGGCAGAAAGAATATTAGCCTGTAGCTTTTAGTCTATGCAGGGGATTTCGAGCTCTGTATCAGAAAAGTGCAAATGTTTGAGGGTGGAAACGAAAACCCCCACTTGCAGCTCTGCGGAAGACATTCTTCTGGAATATTCTAGTAGCAAACCATGAAGGGTTAATATTCTGGAATAACCCCAGGACAATAAACCGCCAGAAATCAGGACATTACTCTACGGCTGCACCTTGTGACACTTGAGTTATAGTACACAGCGGCTAATATAAAAAAAACAGCCGCATTATACACTTTGTCCGCGGCGACTACGGCGAATGATCTTGGTTTAAGGCTCATTAATTCCCCAGAATAGGGTCATTAGCAGCGTATCCGCACCGCGCCCGGCCCCCTCCTAATTCTGCTGCGATTACCAGGATAGATGAGATCGCCCCATTTTTTTTGCTTTTGTTA
This sequence comes from Leptodactylus fuscus, assembly GCF_031893055.1. NCBI lineage: Eukaryota > Metazoa > Chordata > Amphibia > Anura > Leptodactylidae > Leptodactylus > Leptodactylus fuscus. The sequence continues at coordinate 15,379,088 of NC_134271.1, read as the reverse complement.
CAATTTTTCTTCTTGAACGAATTGCCAAAGAATATTAATGTTTTGCGGCTCCCGGTGAATTGTGGAATCTTTACAAGCTGGCGGCGAACTATTACTGCAGGGGGCAGAGATTTATAGGGCCGGCACCTGGTGTGGAATTTGGGGCCTACTGTGTGCAAACCGCAATAAGACAGAGGCCGCGCGGTATGTGTAGTTACAGGAAGAGACAGAGCTAATATTGTGTCATCTGTTCTATATGTACAAGGAAATATAGACATTGTAGTGGTAATATCCTTATATATAGGGGGCAGTATTATAGTAGTTATATGCTTGTACATAGGAGATAGTATTATAGTAGTTATATTCTTGTACATAGGAGTAGTATTATAGTAGTTATATTCTTGTACATAGAAGGTAGTATTATAGTAGTTATATGCTTGTACATAGGAGTAGTATTATAGTAGTTATATTCTTGTACATAGGAGCAGTATTATAGTAGTTATATTCTTGTACATAGGGGGCAGTATTATAGTAGTTTTATTCTTGTACATAGGAGGTAGTATTATAGTAGTTATATTCTTGTACATAGGGGGCAGTATTATAGTAGTTTTATTCTTGTACATAGGAGGTAGTATTATAGTAGTTATATTCTTGTACATAGGGGGCAGTATTATAGTAGTTATATTCTTGTACATAGGAGGTAGTATTATAGTAGTTATATTCTTGTACATAGGGGGCAGTATTATAGTAGTTATATTCTTGTACATAGGAGTAGTATTATAGTAGTTATATTCTTGTACATAGGGGCAGTATTATAGTAGTTATATTCTTGTACATAGGAGCAGTATTATAGTAGTTATATTCTTGTACATAGGAGGTAGTATTATAGTAGTTATATTCTTGTACATAGGGGGCAGTATTATAGTAGTTATATTCTTGTACATAGGAGGTAGTATTATAGTAGTTATATTCTTGTACATAGGGAGCAGTATTATAGTAGTTATATTCTTGTACATAGGAGGTAGTATTATAGTAGTTATATTCTTGTACATAGGGGGCAGTATTATAGTAGTTATATTCTTGTACATAGGAGGTAGTATTATAGTAGTTATATTCTTGTACATAGGAGTAGTATTATAGTAGTTATATTCTTGTACATAGGGGGCACTATTATAGTAGTTATATTCTTGTACATAGGATCAGTATTATAGTAGTTATATTCTTGTACATAGGAGCAGTATTATAGTAGTTATATTCTTGTACATAGGGGGCAGTATTATAGTAGTTATATTCTTGTACATAGGAGCAGTATTATACTAGTTATATTCTTGTACATAGGGGCAGTATTATAGTAGTTATATTCTTGTACATAGGAGTAGTATTATAGTAGTTATATTCTTGTACATAGGAGCAGTATTATACTAGTTATATTCTTGTACATAGGGGCAGTATTATAGTAGTTATATTCTTGTACATAGGGAGCAGTATTATAGTAGTTATATTCTTGTACATAGGGGCAGTATTATAGTAGTTACATTCTTGTACATAGGGAGCAGTATTATAGTAGTTATATTCTTGTACATAGGGGGCAGTATTATAGTAGTTATATTCTTGTACATAGGAGGTAGTATTATAGTAGTTATATTCTTGTACATAGGAGTAGTATTATAGTAGTTATATTCTTGTACATAGGGGGCACTATTATAGTAGTTATATTCTTGTACATAGGAGTAGTATTATAGTAGTTATATTCTCGTACATAGGAGCAGTATTACAGTAGTTATATTCTTGTACATAGGAGGTAGTATTATAGTAGTTATATTCTCGTACATAGGAGCAGTATTATAGTAGTTATATTCTTGTACATAGGGGTAGTATTATAGTTTATATTCTTGTACATAGGAGCAGTATTATAGTAGTTATATTCTTGTACATAGTAGGCAGTATTATAGTAGTTATATTCTTGTACATAGGAGCAGTATTATAGTAGTTATATTCTTGTACATAGGAGTAGTATTATAGTAGTTATATTCTTGTACATAGGAGTAGTATTATAGTAGTTATATTCTTGTACATAGGAGTAGTATTATAGTAGTTATATTCTTGTACATAGGAGTAGTATTATAGTAGTTATATTCTTGTACATAGGAGCAGTATTATAGTAGTTATATTCTTGTACATAGGAGCAGTATTATAGTAGTTATATTCTTGTACATAGGAGCAATATTAGAGTAATTATATCTATGTAATTAATGTTGCAGGTACTGTACTGAATCACTAGATGTACAAAGTGTCAGTCTTCACTGTCATCCTTGTATTCTATTTATGTAAGAAGTGTCCGCAAAGTGATTTCTTTTGAAGGATCACAAACTGAACGAAAGATTGTGAATGACAATCTGTTTTCCCTTAGCCCAAACAGCAGCACAACCGGGGGTAATCCTGCCCCTATGAGCTGTTAGGACAGGTGGAATATTTAATTACCTAACAGCAATCAACCCCTATAAGAGGTCAGAGGACCAACTCCCCTTTGTGTTAGTAGCAAGTAAAAAGTTTTAGACATCTATTTAACAGGAGTAATATGACATAGTACAAACAAATAGTACAAATACAGCATAGGGAGGGAGCCTTGTGCTGCTGTTTGGGCTAAGGGAAAACAGATTGTCATTCACAATCTTTCGTTCCCCCTACGCTCAACAGCAGCATAACTGGGGATTTAGCAAGTATCGCTTTACCCTAGGGCGGGTGATCCTGGCAAACTGATGCCAATACTGAATGTCCAAATGCTGTGGACTCCCTTGTTCGCCACTCAAGTCTATAATGTTTGGCGAAAGTTAGCTGAGAACTCCAAGAAGCCGCTGCACATATCTGTTCCAAGGAAAGAAAACGTCTCTCGGCCCATGATGTCGCCACTGCTCGGGTGGCATGGGCACGGATAAGGTCTGGTACCGGGAGGTCCTGAGCACGTAGGGAGCAGATAATGGCTTCTCTAATCCATCTTGATAGAGTTGGTTTGGATGCTTTGGTCCCCTTGGTGTGGCCAAACACATTGATCAGCAAATTCCCCGACTTCCGAAAGGACGCAGTCCGCTCAAGATAAATCTGCAACGCTCTCACCAAGTCCAACTTGTGCATCCTTTCTTCCCACTCAGAGGTGGGAGAGGGGAAAAACGCTGGTAAGACGATTGCCTGGTTAATGTTCTGAGGTGTGGGTACCTTTGGCAAGAATCCTGGGACGAACCTTAGTTGCACTCTGTCTGAAAAGAAGGTTATAAATGGCTCAGAGGCCGCTAGGGCTTGTAGCTCACCGACCCTCTTGGCGGAGGTTATTGCCAACAGGAAAGTTATCTTGTATGCTAGGTACTTCAAATCCACTTCAGATAGGGGCTCGAAGGGGGGTGCACAGAGCCCCTGCAGAACTGCGGCCAGGTCCCAGCTCGGGACCGGAGACTGCACCTGAGGACGAAGTCTACTAGCCCCTCTTAGAAATTGTTTAATCAGAGGATCTAGTGCTAGCCGGGTCTCCAGGAGAGCGGACAGAGCTGAGACTTGGACTTTCAAGGTAGCAGGTGCTAGCCCCTTCTCCAGGCCGTCTTGTAGGAACTCCAAGACTGCATTCCTATCAGGGTCGCGCTGGTTACTCGAACACCAGTTCTGAAAGATTCGGGCGACCCTCCGGTAGCTCTGGTTAGTTGACTCCGCTCTTGAGTGCGCCAAAGTTCTTAGCACTCCCTGGGATAATCCTCTTTTGCCAGCTAAAGGCTGGCTACCCCTCCAGACAGTGAGGTTGCATCTGTTCAGGCCTTGATAGGGCCGACTGTTCCGGATTACCAGAGTTTACACTGGTGGAAGCCTCCAGGTGTTCCTCCGTCTCATGAGAGTGAAGACGGTGAACCATGCCCTTTCTAACCAGAATGGCGAGCTCCTTGCCAAGCTCTGGTTCTGCCTGCGTTTTGTCAATACCTTCCGAATCCTCAGTTGATGAGGGTAGACGCACTTCCGTCTGAACCTCCCCGGTATTGACAGGGCATACAGCGCCGGAGGATTGTCTTCCCGAACTGGGGAGCAACGTTCCTCTATTGCGGCGCTGTTTGAGGTGACCATCAGATCCACCTCGGGGAGACCTCATCCTTTGGTAGGAAAGTGGAGAGCACCCTGGTCGGGGGATGACCTGGCTAAGGTCATCCACATTCTGGTGAGTCAGTCCCGCAGACTGTAACCTGGAATCTGAACCGCTGGCCGCTGGGAGATTCATAGATCCGAATAGATGAGGATCCTGGCGTCTGGTAACGTGGAGAGGGCTCTCATCTTCCGTCTGGAATGACCGTAATTGGCTATGATCAGGCTGTCCGTCCTGGTCCTTCACGCCCGAAACTGTACAGTCCACGTCAGAAGCTTCACTTGAGCTCTGGTAATCTCTCGCCAGCTGGGTAAGCGCGTTCTCTTCAGGTAACGCCAGGTGCTCTGTACCAGGGTCTCCCCCAGATGAGCTCCCCTGGACAGGGAGGCATCTGTGGTCAACAGGGTCTAGGTAAACCTGACCGAGGACCTGCCATCGCGAAGATGGGCCAATCAAGGCCGGGCACTGATGGTTCACTGGATAGGCTTTTTTAGTCCCTAGGGACAGTGATTCCGGACTCGCAGCTTCTTGACATAGAGAAGGTGCCTCCAGGTAGGAGAGTCCCTGGTGAATCCCCGGAACTGGATTAGATTTGATGGAATCGTACAAAATCCTAACGGGTCTTCCTTGATCCTGGCTTAGAGAAGCCCTCTGTCCCATTAAAGGGCTCCCCAGCCTTACTAGGGGGCTGGGGGAAGACCCGTGGATACTACTCCCCTGGAAATAGGGGGGGCTGAAGTTCTGCCGTCTGGGAGGGTGGAAATTTGAGGACAAGGTTTTCCATCGGGGTGTTCGTCCCTTTGATCTAAGGTCCTGGGCCGAGCTATGAGAGAACCTGCGAGTATACCTGGCCTGAAGGTCCCTTAAGGAAACCGCATCCCGTGGCGGGAGCGGTCTAGGTCGAAGATGAACCTGAGTCCTTCGCCCAGGATTCTGGAAACCAAGAAGTCTAGAGAGAGATCCTTCTGGACGGGTATTCAAAGATGAAGTTGTTTGGGGCCCTAAAAAGGGCAAGATGTTCTCTCGGCCGGTGGAGCCTTGATGTAGCAAATGACCCTGGGACCTTTGTGTCGGGGCCCTAGATGGACGGGCCCGATTTCTCCCAGGATGGCAGACCACTGATGGGTCAGGGATCCTTCTTACGATCGCGGAAAGTGCCGCGTCCTCTACCTCTGCCCTGAGGAGTGGAGCGTCCACGCCCCCTGAAGCCTCTGGTGGAGGATCCTCGGCCCCGAAAGGCAGTTCTTCTCCTTTCAGGCGGCTGCGGCAGATTTTTGGTTTTAGTGTCCGCCAGATCCTCCATGATTTTGTCCAGGGCTTTACCAAAAAGCCTACCTGGCTCAAAGGGCAGGGTACAAAGCCCTAGTCTGGAGGCGTTGTCCACCCTCCATGGTTTAACCCACAACGGTCGCCTGGCCACAGTGGTGAGGGCCATAGATTTGGAGGCGAGTTTTAGTTGCGACCTGGAGGATTCAGCCAAGTGGTCCACCAGTAAATTAATATCGGTCATAGCCGATAGGAGGTCGTCCCGGTGGACCCCCGTGTCTATGTCCCTAGCAAGGGAAGATAGTTCGGCCTGTAGGGCAGAGACCACCTCATTAGCCGATATGGCCACGGAGGCCTGTGACGAGGCGACAGAGTATGCCCGCCTCAGGGACCCCTCTACGCGGCGGTCCAATGGGTCCTGCAGGCTTGAGCCGTCCTCGGCTGGCAGGACTGTCCGGCGGGATAGTTTGGCCACTGCCACGTCAACTTTAGGCGGTGGTCCCCAGACACCCTGCTGGGACTCTGACATAGGGAAGAGTGCCCTGAATCTAGCGGAAGGTGTAAATGCTTTCTCGGGTCGCTTCCACTCGCCCTCCATTACCTGGACCAGGTCAGTATTAGCCTTAAAGGACTTAGCCCTCCTGCTTGGCCCTTCCCCTGCCTCCCGATCACATGATCTGAGGACTCTGAAAAGTCTGCCCATCTTGTCGAGGGGAAACACCTCCTTCTCCACCTCCACAGGGTCCTCCTCAGAGGACTCAACCTCCCCGATGTGAAGCCTCTCAAGAGGCGGGAGGGAGGGCTCCGAAGCCTCCAGCCGGGGCCTCTTGGCGAGGTGGGAAATGGTCTCGTCCACCTTTCTCATGGACTGGGAAACAAAGTCCTTAACCCAGGAGACCATCTCTCTGATCGGGGTATCCTCAGAGGGAGGCGCTCTGCATCCCTGGCAGTACCTGTATTCACAGGCATCAGGGAGGGGGATTTTACATCGGGCACAAGACAAATGTCTCCTCTTCGCCGTGGTCTTCCTCCAAGGGAGGGTCGAGGATGATGAGGAGGACATACTAAAGGGAGGAAGGAAAGAGACAAGAACCCAAGGAGCACTATATATAAAAAATCCGGACCACAGTTTCAGCCCCAGCCCACTCTCCCCTCCACCAACCTTGATAGCACGAACTAGCAGTTCCAGCTCTTGAGCTTTGAATCCTGAGGCAGCAATGCTTCAGAAGTACCTGTAACTGGAGCGACAGGTACCATCTTGTGGTGGAGGGGGGTTTAAATAGGCCGGCTGGGGGAGGGACAGTGGGCGGGGGGCGGGGGGCGGGGGGCGGGGGGCTCCCTCACCAGCAGTGGCTTACCTGCTGATCTTCACTGTCATCCGACAGCCGCGGCATGTAACTCTGGCCGCACGGTCTGCGCATGCGTGGTTTCCCCGGAAACGGTCCCTGGCTCGGGCGGAACCCGGGAACCAAAAAAAACTAGTTCCCAGGCCCTGCCGGCAGACGAAAGTTCCTACCTGCCGGCACCTGCAGTATCCGACGTCCGCGATGCCGCCGCACACGCTCCAGCGGGGACCCGGACCGGAGCAGGGGGAGAGACTCATCCGGACCACGCAGCAAGGTAAAAAACTTAGGGGGGGAAGAGGGGACCCCTGTAAGAGGCCAGAGCACCTCTCCCCCATCCACCTGTCCTGTCCCACAGGACAGAAAAAAACACAAAGGGGAGTTGGTCCTCTGACCTCTTATAGGGGTTGATTGCTGTTAGGTAATTAAATATTCCACCTATCCTAACAGCTCATAGGGGCAGGATTACCCCCGGTTGTGCTGCTGTTGGGCGTAGGGGGAACTATCAATTACAAGGTCAGAGATAGAACAACTTCTTTTTATCGGCTACATGAATGACTTTTGGGCTATTCCATGTAATACACCGTTGCTGTACCTCACATCTCTGGAGAGCAGATAACCGTATATGGGGTCACCATTATTACAGTGAGTCGCACACTGATAGTAAGTAATGAGAGGGAAGCTTCTCCCACTGCGATACCCCACCGCGGTCATGAGTGTCCTCCTTATAATGATTGATCACCTCGGCCCGACCGCATCCAAAACCGTAATGATACAAATAACAAAAATATAAAAACTGCTTATCAAAGGGAAAAATCACAAATGACGACTATAAATGAGCGCGCGCCGGCGCCATAGGGGATTAGTCCCATTAAACAAATGGTAGATGTGCCCGGGTGGAGTCACATGGAGAACCGGTGGGGAGCTGAGAAGACGCATCGGACTCTGGTGGCATCTATAATACTAATGAGGCCTATGAAGGCGCAACGGGAAGCTTCTGTACATGCCCAGATAACTGACATACATGCAGATGTAGCAGAGCTGAGATTGTCACGTGTAGCAGGGCTGAGATTGTCAGGTGTAGCAGGGCTGAGATTGTCAGGTGTAGCAGGGCTGAGATTGTCAGGTGTAGCAGGGCTGAGATTGTCAGGTGTAGTAGTGCTGAGATTGTCAGGTGTAGCAGAGCTGAGATTGTCAGGTGTAGCAGAGGTGAGATTGTCAGGTGTAGCAGGGCTGAGATTGTCAGGTGTAGCAGGGCTGAGATTGTCAGGTGTAGCAGGATTGAGATTGTCAAATGTAGTAGCTCTGAGATTGTCAGGTGTAGCAGAGCTGAGATTGTCAGGTGTAGCAGAGCTGAGATTGTCAGGTGTAGCAGAGCTGAGATTGTCAGGTGTAGCAGAGCTGAGATTGTCAGATGTAGCAGAGCTGAGATTGTCAGGTGTAGCAGGGCTGAGATTGTCAGGTGTAGCAGGATTGAGATTGTCAAATGTAGTAGCTCTGAGATTGTCAGGTGTAGCAGAGCTGAGATTGTCAGGTGTAGCAGAGCTGAGATTGTCAGGTGTAGCAGAGCTGAGATTGTCAGGTGTAGCAGAGCTGAGATTGTCAGGTGTAGCAGGGCTGAGATTGTCAGGTGTAGCAGGATTGAGATTGTCAAATGTAGTAGCTCTGAGATTGTCAGGTGTAGCAGAGCTGAGATTGTCAGGTGTAGCAGAGCTGAGATTGTCAGGTGTAGCAGAGCTGAGATTGTCAGGTGTAGCAGAGCTGAGATTGTCAGATGTAGCAGAGCTGAGATTGTCAGGTGTAGCAGAGCTGAGATTGTCAGATGTAGCATAGCTGAGATTGTCAGGTGTAGCAGAGCTGAGATTGTCAGATGTAGCATAGCTGAGATTGTCAGGTGTAGCATAGCTGAGATTGTCAGGTGTAGCAGAGCTGAGATTGTCAGGTGTAGCAGAGCTGAGATTGTCAGGTGTAGCAGAGCTGAGATTGTCAGGTGTAGCAGAGCTGAGATTGTCAGGTGTAGCAGAGCTGAGATTGTCAGGTGTAGCAGAGCTGAGATTGTCAGGTGTAGCAGAGCTGAGATTGTCAGATGTAGTAGAGCTCAGGCTGTCAGGCATAGCAAGGCTAAGGTTCTCAGGTTGTCAAATAAAGCACAGCATATTTTGTTAGTTGTAGCAGAGTTGAGATTGTCAGGTGTAGCAGAGCTGAGACAGTCAGGAGTAGAAGAACTCAGATTACACGTAGCAGAGTTGAGTTTTCCGTTTGACACAGATTATTGTAATTTTCCTTCACTCATTTCCTAAATAGAATAAACTTTCTATTTTACCTAAATTGGGTCTGGCCTAAGGCTCAGTTCACATGGAAGAGTTTTTGCAGCGCCATCCATTGCAACTTTTCCATTTCCCATTCATTTCAATGGAAGGCAGAGGCTTAAAAAATAAAAAAAATAAAAAATAGACAAATTCTACTCTCTGCCCAAGAGCAAATGGGATAAGATCAGCCAGGCCTGGGCCCCCTCTCTCCAAGGGCCCCCCTGCAGCTGTGTGGTCCGTAAGTCATAGGATATACATCAGTATTGTTACATAGGGAGTTTTTCCATTGCCCTTTTTTGTGTTCCAGTCTTTACTGCTCCTCTGACATTCTATTCTTTAAGCAGGGAGATCATAAAAAATAGGAGTACAGGGCAATTCTGTGTAGGACAGGACTTTGCATCCATGTTATCAGATGGGTTGCCTAAGAGTAATGTCAAGTGGCGGCCATGATGGTGTCAGTCACATAAGAGTCTTGCGCCTGCCAGTAGGATGTTTGTACGCACAGGGCAGTAAGGAGTTAATGAGCCCTGTATATGCACATATGTGCAGTACAATTACCTGGGGTCACTATTATCATAGGCAAGGTGTATAGGGGCTGCACTGGGCACATATGGCCTGTAGGGGGAGCTCACGCTCTATTACAATATAAGAACCAGTCTCAGAACAGCCACTGCAGAGACACAATCCATGGATCACCCACCTTATGTGACGCCAAGAGGAAAATCACAAGCAAAATTTTACTACCTTGTGCTTTATTGTTAATATTACGCGTCTGACTTGTGATATTTGTTGTTGCAATGCAAAAGCACGCAAGTTTTATCTGTTTCTCTATCTATCTTCCTAGCTATCTGTCTATCGAGTGGGGTGCGCCATTTGGCTGTCTCTCTATGTATCTGTGCATCTATATATGTTATCTTTCATGGGATCTCCTATCTATCTATCTATCTATCTATCTATCTATCTATCTATCTATCTATCTCCTATCTATCTATCTATCTATCTATCTATCTATCTATTCCTCTTGGAATTGTTCTATGTTATTGACAACTAAGAAGAAGATCAGGGACAACTGTGCAAAGCTGCACAGAATCTTGCAGAAGTAGAATCAGAATACTGGCCAAGGTCAGGGCTGGCAGCATGCATGTGTGATCAGTGGGCAGGTGTAAAGTCTGGGCAGGCAGAGTTTGTGCAGTGTCAGTGAACAGGCAGAAGATCAGGACAGGAGACAGGATGGAAGTCAGATAGTAAGGTCTCGTTCACGTCTGCATTGGTATTCCATAGTCCGCATGAGGACCCCCCCGAACGGAATACCGAATGCAACTGCAAGCGGTGTGCCATTGAAAGCACACGGACCCCATAGACTATAATGGGGTCCATGTGGTTGCCGCCAGATCTCCACAGGGATCACAATCTACTTTCCTGCCTTATTTGTGGGGACAGCGCGCGGCAAGCACATAAATCCCATTATAGTCTATGGGGTCCGTGTGCTTTCACTGCACACCGTTGCAGTTGCGTTCGGTATTCCGTTCGCGGTGGGGGTGGGGGGTCCCCATGCGGACTCCCCGAATGGAATATAGAATGCAGATGTGAAAAAAGGGTAAGCTGAGGTTAGTACACAGTAGAACTAGTCAGTATACAGGAGCGCCTTAGCAGGATACTAGAATACTAGGGACCTAATTGCCCAGGCTAGCAGGCTGGCAGAGGAAAGAATTACTGGTGCACTGGCCCTTTAGGATGCAGGAGCAGCGTGCACATACCCTATAGGCAGACCCAGATGCGTCAAGAACTGCACAGTATGTAGCAATGGTGCTTTGACCTGTACAACCCCCTATGCAGGGAGCTCCCCCCAGTGGTGATTATAGGCAGACTGATTTTTTTAATCAAAAGTATGGGATTGGTTTTTGGCCCTTGACCACATCCTGACTATTAGCCCCATAGATCTACCCCATTCATCCAAAACACTGTGATTTTGTGTTTGGTTGCTTATCAGCCCTTCCCTATGTATAAGACAATACTCTGAGGGTCAGGGAACACAGTGAGGAGGATAAGAAGACGCTGTAGTGTAAAAAATGGGAGAGGGACCTGCCAAATAATCTCCTATCCCTTCTCAATATCTAGGGTAAGAGACGAGTCGCGCCCAGTCCGTTCGCTATATTGCATATTCCTGGCCGCGTCCTGTACGAGCCGCCTGTCAGGATCTGTATCCAGCACAGCAGAGATATCTGCATCTTTATACGCTGCAATATACGGCTGTCAGGTCCAGATTGGAGCGATATTACCTGCGAGCGCACATCATATCCTGTTTAATAAAAAGAGAGAAACAAATTCTCCCTTTATACAATGTTTCCTTAGAAGAAAAATAGAAGACGACGTGTCCTTATTGTCTATCCGTGCAATACAATGTTTCGTGTGCGCCGGATCGTGTTGTGAAGTCTGACACATATGATAACATATAGAAATGTATGGAAATACTATAGAAACCCCATAGCACCTTCTCAAAGGGGCCCCCAAATTTTACTTGTTTTTAGCAAGTCATAAAATGCAGACTCCATGTGACACCACTTGGGGGAGCTCACTGCATATGGATTCCTACAGTTAGTACTGAACTCAAGGGAGCTGTAAAACTCTGTATGCGGAGAGCTCCCTCTAGTGGTGGATGATATACAAGACTTATGACTATAAAGCTCAGGTCCAGCCGCATAGGGATGGTATAATACAGGGATGGCAAATTTCAGCACTCCATTCACCCTCATCAGAATTTCAAGGGCAAAAAAGCAAGCATGCATGCTGAGAGTTGCAGTGTCACAACGGCTGGCGTGCCGAAGGTATAGTAGTTGCACCACTGGGGTCCTCCAAATGTCATCTCTATGTCTCTCTATGTACACATTAATACGTATTTCCTGCTTTACATGCATTGTAATAATGTGATGTAGATGTAGTAGAGTTGACTTTGTCACTGTGGCAGCTTATAACAATAGGTTACTATTTGATATGTCGTATTTTAATAATATGACAGTAATTTGTCATTTTTGGTGCAGTACCACTCACCACCACTATGAAACTTATGGCGCTGTGTCTGATACAGAACACGGTGGCCCTTTAAATCCTATTGCTATGACTAGGACCCCTCTATCCCCCTTTCAATCCGATATTGATGACCTCCAAAATGATTTTAGTAATAATATTCTATCATTAACTATAGTAGGAACCTCAGCTCTGGAGCACAAACTGCTGCACCAACCAAAGAACGAGCGAGCAAAGTAAGAATAGAGGACATTATAGAGTGTTGCAATTTGGGATAAAATGTAATTTTTTCATTATATGTGTCAAGATGCAGCAACGTATATTAACTATAGTAGGGAGTTCAGCTCTGGAGCACAAACTGCTGCCGTAACCTGGGAAATAGCATGATAATATGAATAGGGACATTATAGAGAGTTGTCATTCAGAATGAAATGTAATTTTTTTCATTGTCTGTATCAAGATATAAGCCTAATGCTACTTCAGTAACATGCTCTTAAAGGGCCGTGCACCTAAATTACCTTTTAGAAGACCCTTAAACTGATATTAGAAACAACAGAAGCTTTCTGGGAATAAATGCCTGACCCCTGCCCCCCCCCAATCATAACAATGGGGTCCTGGTGTCCCATTCACTTACAATGGGGGGGGGGGGGGGCACAACATGACTCCATAAGAACTCCATTCACAGTATGAGATCAGCAGTCCCAGTGTTTTCACCCTTGCTAGTCAGACACATATATAGGATGTCAATATGGAAAACCCCTTTAAGAGATGCTATGGATCTGGACCCTCTGAACCCTTAAAGAGTTAATACGTAATTAGAGCACAAACTGGCTTAGAGCCCTAGGTCACCCCATTAACCCCTTCATTAGTATTATCCATCTAAATTCCCTAGCCCAGCGGGAATATTCACTAATAGCCCATAACCAGCATAGACCATCAGGATTATAGCATATCTCCATTAACCCCTCTATATTTGGTATGACCCACTAAAGATTTCCATCACTAAGGCTGGCCATACACATTACATATCACTTCTGGTAAACCATACACATGCATGTTCAGCTCAGCTAAGTGTGCATATATAACCTGATAAGAGTTTTTTCAGGCTGATCAGTTGATGACCCATTAGCATAGGTCTACATCTGAAGATCGATCGATCCTACACTTGGGATCTGTGTTGATCATAAACTTGGGTGAAGGCAGCAGCCTGTTCACTGTATACCAAGCACAGCGCTGTGTATTGTATAGTTGTTGTGCTTGGTATTACAGCTCATCCTCTTTGCTTGAGTGGGACTGAGCACCAAACAGGCCATGTGACCAATGAAGGTGACGTATGGCCTGTGACGTGGAAGTGTCCCTCCAAGCTGATAAGACCCTTGCTGATTTTCAGTTGATGAACTATTGTAAGGATAGGCCATAAATTCATAAAGTCCAGAAAACCCCTTTAAAGTGCACCTTTCACTACCTCCTCCGAGTCCAGCTGTTTTGCATTTTTTTAATAGCCGCCCATCCACTGATTCTGGCACAGTTGGAATTTTTTTTCTAGCCTTTACCATTCCTGAGAAATCAGTACATGTAGTTTCAGCACTTAATATAAGGCTCTCTGCTGTCTGGTGGGCGGTCTCAGACTACCTGCTCCAGCTCAGGACCGCCCACCCCATAGTAGAGTCTAAATAGCATATCAAGTCCTGAAACTAACAGCAATGATATCTGAAGAACCGTGAGGGCTAGACGAAAAATTCCAACTGCGCCAGAATTAGAGGAGCCACGCCTATTGGAGGATAGAAAGTGTTGGATTTGGTAGAGGTGGTGAAAGGGTCACTTTAAAAACAAAAGTATTGGACATGTTGAAATCCAAATGATGGACTCTTCTTTAGAAGGAGAGTTCGGAGATTCCAAATGCATTAGATGGTCCTTAAAGTAAAAATATCAAAGGTTATGGGAACTACAGTAAAATCTTGGGATAGGATAATGATCTAGGAACTAAGTCCACTTGCCATATTTGTAGATGGGAAGGACATTTTCCTGTGATGGGGTCATTGGTGTCCACCTTGTGGGATTTTTGGATTCTTCTGGATCATATTGGTAAGATTGTAGGTTGGACCTGATGCACTTTATCCAAATTTATCAACTCTGCTGCTACAATAGGGATATATTTGGAGGGTGGAGAAGACATGGGGGAGAAGATATGGTGAAGATGACATGTTAAACAAGAAATAGTGGAGAAGATATGGTGGAGATGATAGGTTGAAGAAGATATGGTGCAGAAAACATGGTAGAGAAGACATGGTGGAGAGAACATGGAGGAGAAGACATGGTGGAGAAGACATAGTGAAGATGACATGGTGGAGAAGTTATGTTGGAGAAGACACGATGGAAAAGACATGGTGGAGACGTTAAGGTGAAGAAGATATGGTGCAGAAAACATGGTGGAGAAGACATGGTGGAGAGAACATGGAGGAGAAGACATGGTGGAGAAGATATGGTGAAGGTGACTTGGTGAATAAGAAATAGTGGAGAAGATTTGGTGGAGACGATACAGTGAAGAAGATATGGTGCAGAAAACATGGTGGAGAAGACATGGTGGAGAGAACATGGAGGAGAAGACATGGTGGAGAAGACATAGTGAAGATGACATGGTGGAGAAGTTATGTTGGAGAAGACACGATGGAAAAGACATGGTGGAGAAGGTATGATGGAGAAGAAAAGATGCCCCGCTTGGAAACCCCACTGCATTTGCCCCTGCCTGGGTATTAGTAATACATCCTGCGCCGCTTTATCTCAGCCCTGTGCTCTCCATAACATGGCTGCCAATTGGCACTGCGACTCCAGGAAAGCGTCGAACTCTCGTCTCCAGCAGAAATAAATGGTTTAGGCTCTTGAGTGTTAACCATGCCTGCATTATCTCCTGCCATGGATCCTTACCCGTCCCGGCTCTGATCAATGGCACGGATGTATGTGCGCTCTGTCAGCCGTGACACTTATCTCAGTGGTAACAGCCGTTCCTCTCTACATTTCCCGGGTAGAGACTCTTTTCCGTTCTGTTGACTCCCCGGGGAATTTACCGTATTAATTAGCAACAAATCCCAAACTTCTCCGGCGCCTCCACTTGATAACAATTAACGGAGCCTTGGGCAGTTTCCGTGTCATGGAGAAGTGTCAAGGCTTAGTGTTGTATACAGACATGAGGACGCCACATCTCGCAGCTTGTCACCTCTGGAGGGGAAGACCATTCACAGCCGGCCTGATGTTCTGAGGAAACAAACATTCCTCCCGGCTACATCCGCAAAAGGACGCGCAGCTCAGATTGTGAACAGTATTTACATGGAATCTCAAGTCAGGCTGTAAATACTTCACTTGTCTTTAAGGGAGAAGCAGAATGTCTTATACCAGAGGCACCATAGCACCATGGACAGTATACAGAGTGTATATATTATCACCAAAGACACTATATATAGTGTAAATACTAGCACCATTGACCCTATATATAGTGTATATACTAGCACCATGGATCCTATACAGAGGGTATATACTAGTACCTTGCACCATGTGCAGAATGTATATGTTATCACCTTGGACTGTATATAGAGTGTATATACCTGCACCATGGACATCATACATTCTGTATATGCAAGTATCATTGACGTCATATATATTGCATATACTATGTCCATGGACAGAACACAGATTGTATACAGTAGCTCCAGGGACAGCATACAGTGTATATATATATTTTCTAGCACAGCATTCAGATGGTATATATAGAGCTAAGGACCTCATGGAGTATAATATCACAGTGAAGCTCATACTACACCTATAATCTAATATGGACATCATACAGTCCTCATCTAGAACCATAGACATCATTATGGACAGAACATCATCATGATCAAGCACCATGGACAGTATACAGCCAGTAAAAAGTACTGTAGACAGCGTGCCGCCATCAACTAGCCCTATAGGCAGTATACAGCCAGTAACAAGTACCATAGATAGCATGCCGCCATCATCTAGCGCTATAGGCAGTATACAGCCAGTACTAAGCACTATAGACAGCATGCCGCCATCATCTAGCTCTATAGGCAGTATACAGCCAGTAACAAGTACCATAGATAGCATGCCGCCATCATCTAGCTCTATAGGCAGTATACAGCCAGTAACAAGTACCATAGATAGCATGCCGCCATCATCTAGCTCTATAGGCAGTATACAGCCAGTAACAAGTACCATAGATAGCATGCTGCCATCATCTAGCCCTATAGGCAGTATACAGCCAGTACTAAGCACTATAGACAGCATGCTGCCATCATCTAGCTCTATAGGCAGTATACAGCCAGTACTAAGCACTATAGACAGCATGCTGCCATCATCTAGCTCTATAGGCAGTATACAGCCAGGACTAAGCACTATAGACAGCATGCCGCCATCATCTAGCTCTATAGGCAGTATACAGCCAGTAACAAGTACCATAGATAGCATGCTGCCATCATCTAGCTCTATAGGCAGTATACAGCCAGGACTAAGCACTATAGATAGCATGCCGCCATCATCTAGCTCTATAGGCAGTATACAGCCAGGACTAAGCACTATAGACAGCATGCCGCCATCATCTAGCTCTATAGGCAGTATACAGCCAGGACTAAGCACTATAGATAGCATGCCGCCATCATCTAGCTCTATAGGCAGTATACAGCCAGGACTAAGCACTATAGACAGCATGCCGCCATCATCTAGCTCTATAGGCAGTATACAGCCAGTAACAAGTACCATAGATAGCATGCCGCCATCATCTAGCTCTATAGGCAGTATACAGCCAGGACTAAGCACTATAGACAGCATGCCGCCATCATCTAGCTCTATAGGCAGTATACAGCCAGGACTAAGCACTATAGACAGCATGCCGCCATCATCTAGCCCTATAGGCAGTATACAGCCAGTACTAAGCACTATAGACAGCATGCCGCCATCATCTAGCTCTATAGGCAGTATACAGCCAGGACTAAGCACTATAGATAGCATGCCGCCATCATCTAGCTCTATAGGCAGTATACAGCCAGGACTAAGCACTATAGACAGCATGCCGCCATCATCTAGCTCTATAGGCAGTATACAGCCAGGACTAAGCACTATAGATAGCATGCCGCCATCATCTAGCTCTATAGGCAGTATACAGCCAGTAACAAGTACCATAGATAGCATGCTGCCATCATCTAGCACTATAGGCAGTATACAGCCAGTAACAAGTACCATAGACAGCATACCGCCATCATCCAGCTCTATAGGCGGTATATAGCCAGTAACAAGTACCATAGACAGCATGCCGCCATTATCTAGCGCTATAGGCAGTATACAGTCAGTACTAAGCACTATAGACAGCATGACGCCATAATCTAGCTCTATAGGCGGTGTAATGTTTACGTTGGCACTGTGGACAGCACCATGATCACTATATATGGCTTTTGTCTCATCTGATTCTGTCTGTTCAGCTTGTCATACAGCCCTAGATAGATGTAGTCATGACAAGATTGCAGCATTTGGCATCGCAGTCAGACGCAACGCTTCATGAAGCTTCCAGTCTAATTAGTAGTAATTAGGTAGCTGTTAACATATATAGGCTGGCATGGTACAGGAAGGCGTGCGGAGCCAGAGTACAGCCTGCTATTAACAATACTGCTGGTGCATGGCTGCTGCTAGGTAAATTATTACTAGAATGTACAATGCAGCAATGCAGCAGCGCACCGACACCCCGCACAACGCACAGTGCACAGGAAGGGTAGACAAGGATCCTCATGTATGGCAGAATGTGAGACTGTGCAAGATATGGATAACAGGAACCTGAGCATTGTTTATACCCATATATACCAGCAACCCGGGGAATAATCAGTGGTGCAAAGCATCATGGGACATACAACACACAAGCATAGGAGTCCAGTACTAATACATGAGCAGCACTTGGATAGAATAGTGAGCGCAGCTCTGGAGTATAATACACGATGTAACTCAGGATCAGTACAGGATAAGTAATGTAATGTATGTACACAGTGACTGCACCAGCAGAATAGTGAGCGCAGCTCTGGAGTATAATACACGATGTAACTCAGGATCAGTACAGGATAAGTAATGTAATGTATGTACACAGCGACTGCGCCAGCAGAATAGTGAGCGCAGCTCTGGAGTATAATACAGGATAAGTCATGTAATGTATGTACACAGTGACTGCACCAGCAGAATAGTGAGTGCAGCTCTGGAGTATAATACAGGATGTAACTCAGGATCAGTACAGGATAAGTAATGTAATGTATGTACACAGTGACTGCACCAGCAGAATAGTGAGCGCAGCTCTGGAGTATAATACAGGATAAGTAATGTAAACAGCGCCACTGTTGTTCATGGGTTGTGTCTGGTACTACAGTTCATCCCTCTGCATACAGAACAGTGATGGTTGTATCTAGATACGTAGACTATCTTCTCTAGGAAATGGTGGTCTGATTCCAGTATAACCATAATAACTTACTATCCCTACCGGTTGTCAGCCTGATTTTGCAGGTGTGAATACAGTTTAGAAGTCCCTGACATGTCAGTATTGGATTATTTCCCTTTGCTCCGGGTATAGCCGCCTTGTACTTGTAGACTATCACGTACTAATGCCATAGCCACATTTAATAATAGTTGTAATGTAATTCTCTCAGTACAGTAGACATGATTATACGTGTAGTGCTCAGCGTGGCCATGTTTAATTACCCAGAATCCCACAAGGAGCAGATTAGAGGAACAGCTGAAACTGTATCGTCCCAGGTGTAAGATTATCACAACTCCTCCATAGGATCTTTAGTTCAGGTAAGTGAAGGGAATAAGTGCAGGCGCTCGCCGGGCTCGTACGATGGCTCTTAATGATATACAGTTTGTAAACAATGTGTTTTTGTTTCTTCCTAACAACCACTTCCAATTACGGATTCCTCCAGGAGTTGTGGGGGGGCTCTTCTGCCTTCCTTCAATCTGTCTGTTCGTCTATCCAGTGAGCCATCAAAGAGCATTAGGAATGCAATTACTTCCTAACCTTTATAGGCTAATTATGTGCCAACGCTTTCGCCACGTTCGCTGGCACGTCTATGCTAATTATTGCAGAAGCATCTCAAAAACAGATTGTTTCCTTAACCCCCAAAATACAGCACTTGTGGACTGAGCCTGAGCGTCTTCATAGATGCCGAAGGGCCTACAAATTTTTGGTTATTTCCATCATTTTGTGTCTTTAATGCTCAGCAGGGATGTCGTGCTCTCATCTCATGGTCTCTGTTCCAGGTATTGTGAACGAACTCCACCAACCTTGACTTCTACCCAACTGTATCCTGTTTCCCCCTTTCCTCTATACCTGGCACTCTTTACTCCATTGGCGTTCTCTTGACCAAGTCCTTAGTACCCAACAACCACTATGACCCTCTTCTGGTGGCTTCTCTCATGTACACTGGCTCTCAGCTTCTCGCATGTGTCAATGCACTTGTTCCTCAGCCAATCCTTGTCTTAAGGACCCTCTCCCCAAACTTTCAGGACCTGAGATATAGCTAGGTCCATTAGGTCCAGTATTCTGCTAAGGGGTAATTCATCTCTAGTCCATTGGTTTTGTGGTTTAAACTCTACTTTCCATTTGTTACCTGTCAAGACTAGAAATGGACAAGCCTCCCAAGAGAAGAGGTTCAGACCCCAGAGAAGAATAGGTGGTGGTCCAAGGGAGGTGAAAAAAAACCAAAAAAAATATTTATACTCACCTTCCCTCGCCACTTTAGGGGTTGTCTCTCACTCCCTTGGTAATGTCATGAAGCTTTGGTGACACAAGCCTCAGTGGTGACTCTGAACATATGACATCACCTTGAGAATGCCGAACTTCGTGAGGAGGCCCAAAAGAGGTGAGGTGAGTACACCTTCCCTGGGCCTCCACCTATCATATTTTTAGGTCTGAAGAAAGTATAAGAATGTAGTGTCCAAGACGAATCTCCACTTGTTCGATTTTGTTAAAAACTAAACTGTTTGGAATATTTGGGTTGAACCCAACTTGGAAAAAATTAGTTTACCCATCTCTAGTCAAGACCTTCAGGCTGACTATTACCAGGATTCTACCTGACCTGACCTTGGCCTAACATTATGAATGGATACAATGGTCCAAAGTAGACCCCATCTATGGGATGAGGCATCTGTGACCTGGGCAGAGGTCATTGTGCAGAGAGGGGAGTAGATACATTGTAAAATTTGTTCTGGCTGGTGGATTCTGTGTCTTATCTATATATACATGATAGCCGTGATCATCAATGTGCTGTAAGTGAGGTGACTGCTGCAAAGAAACCTCCTAAAGAAAACAATGGCCACTATCGACTAATGGTCATAGAGTCAGAACTGCTAAATTTTTAGGAAAAAAATAAGTATATTTTTTTAAATATATTTTTATTATTATTATTTTTTTAATATAGATAATAACATGCAAATTTTTTACCAAAAATTCTTTAACTTAGAAATTACCTAAAAAAAAATAGGTCACTTTCTGGCAACGGTTTCTCAGTTCAACAGTTACTTAGCCAGCGGTAAGAGTTATATACATGACTTTCTAGATCTTGCAGATCTTTCTCCCCTCTCACAGCAGGAAGTCTCAGCATTGCCTCAAACTCCAATGCAACTAAGTTACAATCAGCTAATACTTTCTAATCTTTACCTTTCCTACTGTAAAATTCATGCAGATAAGATCCTGTGTCTACATCCCCCGATGTCTTCATCTCGCTGGATTGCCGGCAGTCCACTGTATCCTAATTTTTAATGGCTCCGATTTCCATTTACAACCCCTTTAATTTTTATATACTTCTTTAAGTAAGTCCAATAATCTGGAAAGTTTGATGGTATTCTGCCACCTGTCTACCGGGCGCTCGGGCTGATTGATATCGTCCAACGTATTCTATGCCTGACAAGTACGGATAATTGTGCGCCATATTATTTAAGTGTCACTGATACCCTCAAGCTGAAATACTATAAATTTTCTATGACCAAAAAAGTGACTGATTTTCCAGAATCTCATTCTTTTCCCATCCCTAGTTGGAAAGTCACTGCCACAGTAAATTGTGCTTTATATGTGCATAACATTTACTATGCAAATATAACCTATAACACTCCGTCAGGAGCCAAAAACTTTCTGCTCTCTGGTCCAAGTTTCATTTCAACTATTGTAGCCGAGATTAACCTCAAAAGACCAGACAGACAACACCTTAACCCCCCACGCCAGGGGCGTAACAAAGAAAGACTGAGCCCCACAGCAAAATTTTGATTGCCCCCCCCCCATACCATAACACTCCCTTGCCCCCTTTACTGGCACCCATACAATGCAATGCCCCCTTATCTGTCTCTAATAGTACCCACACATAATAATGACCCTTCACACCCTTTCTTGGCCCCCACACAGTAAAATGCCCCCTTACTGGTCCCAACACACTCCATTTACTGGTCTCCACACAGTATACACTGTACTGCCCCCTTTATTGGCCACACAGTAACTTCCCCCTTTAGTTTCCTCTATATTGGCCCTAGGAGACTAATTGACCCCTTTACTAGCCCCCATCCTGTCCCTTTTACTGGCCCCAAACAGTAAATACCCCCTTTACTGACCCCTACATGGTATAATGCCCCTTTACTGGCCCCTACACAGTAAAACGCTCACTTTACTACATAGTATAATACCCCCTTTACTGGCCTCCATACATAACACTGGCCCTATATTAGCCCCCAAAGTGTAATTGCCCCCTTTAATGGCCCCAACACATTACAATGCCCCCTCAACCACCCATACCGACACCTACACATAATAATGCCCCTTAATCCCCTTTCCTGGCCCCCACACAGTAAAGTGCCCCCTTTACTGGTCCCAGCATAGTAAAACACTCCCTTTACAGGCCTCCAGATAGTATATTGCTCCTTTTCATGGCCCCAAGACACTATACTGCCCTCTATTGGTCCACACAGAAACTTATCCCTTTACTGACCCCATACTGCCCCTATATTGTCCCCCAGAGAGTAATTGACTCTTTTTACTAGCCCTCATGCTACCTCTAGGGGGAGCTCCCTTGAACACATACCTGAATTTCCAACAAGCCGTTACTGCAATGATGTGGGATACCCCTAGAGGGCAGCAAACAGAGGCACTGTTTCCTTATTTACATCTTGGGAAACAGATTTGCATATTTTTCCCATAATCCCCCCCAGTGGTGCTAAAATGGCTTTTTGTAAGACTCCACACGCCTGAGAAGGTGGTCTCTGCTTAAGGAGTGACATTCTCCCCATAACATGATCACTAAACTCATTTTTTGACATAGGGCACATTGTGGGCACCCCATATTATAGAGGACTTATCCCCTCCTGAGGACCGGGGACTTTACAGACTCAGAATTGTAGCTGATACTTCCAGATTATTGTGTGCGGAGGATCCTACAAGACACCTACAAGACCTGGAACGATTACTCAGGGTGGTCGGGAGGCAGCCATGTTATTTATGGCCACGGTTAGGATTGCCAGCAGGATACTTAGACTGCAGGGTGAGGAATTATTAGTGCAAAGAGGGATGATGTTGCGGTGACAATTTGTAGATCACCTGTGAGGTCTCTCCTGGAGAAGTGCGCTTATTTCTGGGAATCATATATCTGAACGGACAGAGACGAGGGGAGGGCAAGTACACCGGCAAGAGGGGGAGCGCATCAATCTCCGGGGGGAAGTCTAATATACTGATGCCATGTACAAAGAGAGATCGGAGGGGGGGGGGGGGGGAGTTGGCAGATTTTTGGCTCTTTCACGTACTGTGGCTAAAAATAGTGTAAAAGGAGCTGGAGTGGTGCAAAAAAGACCAAAAATAGAACATAACATAAAAGTGCAACGTATGAGGTCCTCGGCAGTGGAGCCCTCCAGAATGTTTAGGCTAGGTTTACACTTGCACCAGGCTCTCTGTTGTTTGGATCTGACGGGGGACCCCAATGACAGAAAGCTCATCATCTAAGACTCCCATGGACCCCATAGACTGTACTATACATGTATATTGGCCGGACCAATTCAGAAGAGGATCCACATGTAGCAGTGCAGGTTTTGTCCAAGAATTTTTACACATAGGCATGCATTTCCTATTGATACTCATTGTAACCCCCCCCCCCAAAAAAAAAAAAAAAAGTATACTGTGATACCCATAGGTCTCTGTGTATACTACTATATGCAATCCTATGCAGAAAAAAAACTGGGTCACCGCTTTATTCTGCCCCTATAGCATAAAGTTGTTTCCTTGCCCTTTGTTGGATATCATACTGTGCATGATTCCCTCTGTGCAGGCGTGGATATACTGTATGCAGGCGGGCAGAGGGTAACTAAAGGCTCAAAAGCTCAGATTCGGCCCCCTGCACAACTTATATGCACAACCATCCTAAATGGAGAATTTTAGCAGCACATACATTGCCTTTTACTCCTTCCTCTGGCCCAGACCCTCATGATGACTTTCTCACAACATGTACACACAAGCTTCCCATCATTCCCATCCCCTGTTGGTGCCCCCTTTTGTGCCCCCACAGAATTCCTCCTTGTCTATATGCTTCTGACTATCTGCTCTTTTTGCCAGGGAAAGGATCAATGTTCTCCATTCTGACAGTGGAAGGCTGTGTATTATAAGTCTTCTCCCTTCAGTGCACCAGATGGCAGGAGGAATACATTTACAATGCATCAAAGGGTATCAGACAGGAGATCTAAGGAATTTATCCAGCTCTAGTGCAGTGAGGGTGACCTGTGGACCCCCCACTCTCAACTTTATACACCAATATATAAAGATATGTATACCCTGCATGTTGGATTGCACATCTTGCAGTTCCCAATAAAGCCCCTGCACATTGGGTGTAGTAACGTCATATAATAGATGGGTTCTATACATGAAATGCGGTTTGCACAATTCGTCTTCTCCTTCCGCAAGACGTAGATGTTGCTTTCTATAGGTTGCAGAGCTGGCACATATAACTGGGTGAGCCCAGCATGGCGGCAGGCTGTGATTGAGCGCCAGGGACAGCGCGCCTCCCCAGCTGCCGTGTAATTAGCAAACCCTTAGTTGTGTAGAATTAGCACTCGGCATTCATTGTACCCCGGAGTCAAGCTGGCTGCCAGGTTATTGAATAAGCATGTCATTTCCAAACGCCTGGGGCAAATTACTTAATGCTACCTGCTGCTGCTTTACAACAGAAGCCTGACGTCACCGGAGAGGATGGGGCGCGGGGAACTTTCATTTAAAGGAGCTCTGTTTATTGAGGTCAGCCTTACAGTGTAATATTGAGCTGCTGTCAGGGTAATAATAACACAACAGTTTGGCGGTTACGGCAAGGACTGCCTGTAGAGACACGGCGAAATTGAACCCAGCGACGACAATGCATCACTCTCTCTTAGGCCATAAGTCGCACGCAGGTTGATGCAGCCTCTGCGCATAATAGGCAGGTTTAACACTTCCCGTGCTGGAGGTGACGGCAGAAAAAATGGAAAATATTACATTAAAGCAACCTGGGTGGGTCTTGCAGTCCGTGGGGTCGGCATCATAACTGACAGCACTGTACCTGCTCAGTAAGGGCGTGCTCTCATTCATGTCCATGGATGCAATCTCTATTTAACCAGAGGCGAATATAATATCTTGCATTATTCTTGCACAAGCTCTCAGGGCCCTCCTTGTCCCTATATACCCCCCCCCCCCAGGATCCCCGACTACAAGACCATCATGTACCATCAGCATGAGGATTATAGGTGTAACCATCACCCACTAATCCCCTGTTTTGCGCCGGAGACCTCGCCATAAAGCCGCAGCTAATCCCCATGTAGAATAGATAAGAGGGAGACATTTATCCCACTAAGTATCTTTTTAGCAGTAATCAATGGCGCTGTGACTAAGACAGATCATATCATCGGCGAGGTCCTCGCGATGATCAGTGACTCACCGATATCACTATATCTTCACTCTCCTCACACTGCGCCGTCTTGTCTTCCAATAATGGATATGCGGATTATTTTAGGAGATACTTTTGTTTGTGCACCGGAAAATTCTATGCAAATCCCATGTAAGGGATGTAGAAAGAAGAAGGAGATGATTAAAGGAATGTATACATGGACAAGGACAGGATTTATGGAGACCATTAAGTGGTGAAGGTGCGGAGTGTTAACTGTATGGATGTAGATACAACTGGGCTGATGTTATCTTGCCGAATTTCCCAGTGGCTTATACTGTCCTTCGGTAAAGGTATGACCTTGGTCCATGGATGGAAGGTCAGGAGCATCAAGTGTCCATGGGGATCAACAAAACTTAGGATGAGGTCCAACATGCTGAACTTGTCCTTGATCATTGTTATGATTTACTCATGACCACCACAAAGCCCCATTACAAATGACCAAACATCATGCTTCACTTCACCTTGACCACCACAACTTTGACATTATCAAGTCAACTGCACCATGACCACATCAAGTCCCAGTCCATCACAGCAACCTTCTAGCCCCACTCCATCATAGCTACCAACAAGCCTCACTCCATCATAACAGCCATCAAGCCCCATTCCATCACAGCAACCATAAAATCCCACTGCAGAATCACCATTAAGTTCTACTCGCCAACCCGCAAGCCCAACTTCTCCATCATCACCATCAAGCCCCTCTCCAGTATCACCATCACTTTATCTTGATCACCAGTAAACCACAATCCATCATGGCCACCATCGAGCCTCTCTCCTTCTTGATCAACATCATGCCACTCACCATGATCACCATCAAACTCAATTCCAAAGGAGCATCTTCAAGCCCAAGACCATCACAACCATCATCAAGTCCTCAAGTTCCACTTCACCTTGCCCATAATATTTCAAAGAGCCCCTTCCACTGAATCCCCATCCAATGCTTGACTCTATTACTCATAGTACTTATACCCTCGGTTCACATGTATCCTAAGGTGGCCACCTAGCGCTGAAAGTGGCCCAGTGAGGTGTTGGGCTTCTCAGGGGGACGTTCTCATGAACGGGGGCTCCTGTTCACAGTGCTCCAGACTGACAAAATGTCCCCATCGCCAAGTGTGTGGCCAGCAGTCCCCTGTACAGATCAGATATACATACAGATGTTGAGGATAACACAAGTGGCATTTTTTGAAGTAGCCCCATCGGATCCATATGAGCCCCGATGTGTTTTTTAAGGCAGATCTTTCATTTTTGAGGTTTTCTGTGCCAATTGTTTTTAATACTGTGTGATAGAACCAAGTGGAGGTGGGAATCTCACTGCCAGGAGGAGTAATTATTCTCATTGACCACTGGGAACAAGCAAGCTAAACTGTACTGGCAGCGAGTTATAAGACGGGGAAAACTAATAGGACCTGACTGTGAGAGTAGGTGAAGCGGAATGGCGTAAAAGCACTCCTGAAGGACGGAGAAACCATGCCTTCAATAGTCAGGAAAGGAACCATCAATGGATTTTTTTTATTTGCTTTCCACTTGGCAGCAGCCACAGGACCAAGACCAAGGAACGATGTGGCCATGCGCCAAAGACGTGCCACCTTTACACCCATGTATCCCAGAAGACTGGTGTGGATGGGTAACTAAATTTCCTCCCATTGAGTT
Organism: Leptodactylus fuscus; assembly: GCF_031893055.1. Lineage (NCBI taxonomy): Eukaryota > Metazoa > Chordata > Amphibia > Anura > Leptodactylidae > Leptodactylus > Leptodactylus fuscus. The sequence goes on along the minus strand of NC_134271.1, from coordinate 15,352,420 downwards.
CAGTTGCATGAGTAGATCACGGAAACCAAAAAGTTCCGTTTTCGAGGCAGTGGCGGAGTTCTGGACTCCAGTCTTAATGAAGTCTCCGGCTGGTGTTATATGATCCTGAATTATTAAGCGGCTTCGGTCACTTAATAATTCAGGTGCCAAAACTAAAATCTATGCAAGTCTGGAACGGCAGTAGATTTCTGATATATAACTCGTGTCAGCTTTTGGAGTAAATTGGTTGGGCCAAGGTGTCCTGCTCTGTCCACTTTCGTGAAAAGGAACTATGTGGTGCATCTTTAGCGCATGACCTTCTCTTGAGCCAACGAAGTGCCGCATTTGCACCCATCTTGAGTTGTGTGAATTTTTTGAGTCTTCTAGAGATGGACGAACCTCCCAAGATTATTTTCTGGTTGGGGTGGCTCAGGATTCATTTGGGGGTCAAACAAGTTGGTTTGGAACCATACTCTCCACAGCCCAGAGTATAATAGGTGGAGACCTAGGGGAGGTGTAAAAAATAAAAGACATTCATATTTATCTTCTTTCATTTCTTTTTTGGATTCCTCACGGCATCTGGTGCTTTCTCTCTCTATCTTCTTGGTATTGTCATGTGTCCATGCCTGCCCATGCGACCACCGTGGCCCAATCACAGACCTTTGTGATGTCGTCACCAGTAGAGCACCGGACGCCAAAAAGAGGAGTCCCAAAGAAGTGAGGGAAGGTGGGTATAAAATGTTTTAGAATTTTATCCACATAGTCTCAAGAAACCCCAGAGTATAATAATTTACCCCAATGCCGAATGTGGCCATTTTAATTCATCCGGGACGAATCCTGATTGTTCGGTTTCCTTAAAAAAAATGAAACATTTGGTATGTTCGGGTCGAATCTGGCTTGTGACGAAGTGGTTCGACCATCTCTACAGTTGACAAATCCAAGAATTCTTTGCATCCTGCTGACTGTCCACTGGAAGACGCTCACCCTTGCCGAGGACAGCGAGCTCCACAGGCCAGGAGAGAAAAGCACATGGCTGAAGTTTTGGAATTGTCTGTGATGGTTGCCATTTAATGGGGAAGGAGAGTTAGAGTAAGTTCAGTCTGGGTTTTTTGGACTGTAACCGGAGGCTGCCTCAGGTTCTGGTCCAAAAGCCCGGTAGACGCGACTGAAAGCCAATGCACTGCATCGGCATCCAGCCGCGCACTCCGCTCCGGATTAGACTCAATGAATGGGCCGAGTCCGGAAGAGGGTATGTCTTCAGGCCGAAGAATGAGCATCTCGCTTCTGAGCGGCTCCCATTGATTTCAACGGGAGCCATCTTTTGGGTCAGGATTTGGAGGCCTCAAAATCCTGACCAAAAATCTCCGTGTGAACTTACCCTTATGGTATATGCTCGGCACCTCTACCATCCATGTTCGCCATTGATCATGTGCACCTGTTCACACTCTTTCAATGCAAACCCAGTGGAAGACTACTAAATAGCAGATAATAGCCCCGGTAGAGCCATTACCATGTCTACGACTGCATCGTAACACATCTTAGGGTCACAGATACACAAATAGCTGCGCGCCAATCACAGGTAGCATGGCGTGTCTACATAGATAGGCTGTCACCACCCCGAGAAGATCGCTCTAATTAATCTCCATCACCCTTTGTCTTCCTCTGACAGCTGCCCGTCACCGGGTATTTGCATGCTCGAAGAAACGGTGGGCAGTGAAAAACACTGGTTACTGTGTGTAAATAGCCTGCCGAGTGCCAGCTCTCGACGCTGTCAATACAACCAACTCATCGCACAACCTGGCAATTAGACGTAATTACACTTCCCGAGCTTCTGAGATGTTATTATAGTAGTTGTTGATCTAAGAATATGCCAAGCTGGAATCGGCCTCCACTACATACGGGAACCGGTGTTTTTCTCTAGACTGTACTACATATGGCGCTCCATGCTGCCTATTAAAGGGAAAGTGACCCATTCAAGGAACAGTGCGTCAGACCCTATATATATGGCCTCCCATGGTGTCGGAAAACCTTCCATAAAGGTACAATGCTTATATTTCTGGGGGGAAGGTCTTCTACTGGTATGGATTTACGGATTCACCCACCACCACCAATTCTCATCCCTTTTCCATTCCTAGTAGAAGAATAGGGTGTCTTGACCTTCCTTCATTGTATGGTGACATCACCAATGTGGTACCCATGTCTATAAATGGAGATATGGACTATAGGTGTTGGTAAGTATTATCGATCCACCGCTCATGGTTGGATGTTCTTTGCGATTTGATAATGAAACAGCACACCGTGTGGTCAGTCGTGGAATTGCAAGAAGTTTGATAACCCCTTTAGACATATAGAGATAATACTGGAGTTCTGCGGAGTAATGTGCATGCTGGGAGTTGTAGTTTTATAACAACGGGAGTGCCAAAGGTTGCTGATCCCTGGTTTGATAGGACAGGGAATAATTTCATCATCAATGGGACCTATTCTTTCCCCTTCATTGTACTCAGTGATCTCAGATCTCTGATAGATAAGAAACGGAGTGGCAATGCACATGCTTGGGCTGCTGCTTTATCAGGACAGGAGAGCCCCATTCTTTGTATGTATTGGGTCGCCAACAGTTGGAACCCAGTATCCAAAGACACCTCTAACACTGTGAAGGTAGTGGAGGGAGCTGGGGGTAGACAATAGTGCAGCCTAGCACTCACTGTCTGCACATGACCCACTTGTTAGTGCCGCCCCCTCAGTGACTCTGTGATCGTCGCCTGAGGCAAGACAGTCATTTTGCCTCATGGCAGATACAGCCCTTATGGGATCCCTATCATTCATAAAGTTATCCTCTATCAACAGGGGCTGATTCCATAACTCGGTACAACCCATATAAGGAGAAACATTGCCCCAAGATACAGTAATAAGTAAAACTACAGATGCTAAAGTCCATATGTATCATAAAGAGATTCAGTTCTGACTTGGAATATAGGAACGAGCAATCGGGATTGGGATCGACTGGAAAATGATCGGAAAACGGATTCTGAAATCTCAAGATCGGCTCAACCCTAAAAGTGACTTTTCCCATAGAGAAGCATTGACTAGGATTGAGCGATCGGGTTTGGGAAAGATCGGATCCTGAGCGGCGATCGAGCAAATATCGCGATTGGCTGGAAAATGATCGGATTTTGAAATCGATCCTGAAATCTCAAGATCGGCTCAACCCTATTGGAATACAATATATCACTCCTTATATTGTGTCTATTGTCTCTTTCTCATCACTCACCGCCTTATCTTCGTGACATCTTACATATCATCATACAGCGCCACCTACCGGCACAAGACGGACTCACAAGTAAACGCCATGTCGGTGAGTAACACGAGCGCTGCAGTGTAAAGCAGCTTATTATTAATGGCTACACGCCGTATACAGTCTCCAGCCATTATTCCATGCCACTTCACAATTAGCCTATAGAATATGACGGCGACGTGTCAATATATCGATACAATGTAATTTGTATGACAAGGCCATAAGGAGGAAGTCTACCTGGAACAATTCGGCGATTTTTTTTATTCCGCAGCGTATAGAAATGGAGACTGGATTTAAACAAAAGAGCAGCCCCATTCCCGATGAAGAGCGAAGACAGATCAATACTAATTTTCTTTCCTCTAAATCAGAAAGGGCAGTTAATTTAGATAGATTAATGGTTTCCATGACGATTGTTCTCTCGCTCATTTGTCTTGGAACTTCATGTGAGCGCTGCAGCTTTAATAAAATAAACTTTCCGCTCAATTAAATTTAAAGCCGGCTAATGTTATTATAAGGTGCAAAGATTCGGCTTCATGTAGCGACGCCTAAATGAGACAAATGTGCCTTTCAGGGGCCTGGGAAAGCTGGGTGAAGAGCAGTAACACCATCCTTAGCAATGTTTTGCTTTAGTTCTAACATTCTGCGCATTATCTGATGTAGAGAGCGCCAAATCCCCAGCAGAAATAATAATAATAATAATAATAATAATAATAACAATAATAGTAATAATAAAATAATAATAGTAATAGTAATAATAATAATAATAATAATAATAATAGTAATAATAATAATAACAAAATAATAATAATAAAAAAATAATAATAATAGTAATAATAATAATAAAATAATAATAATAATAATAATAATAATAATAATAATAATAATAATAATGATACAGACACAGGACTCCAACAGTCTGTTCTATCCTGACTTCTCTTGTAAAACTTTGACCTGTTCCTGACCATTCTCTGATCCTGTCTTTTAGGACAGTCTCATCCTGACCATTCTTCTTGTGATGACCTTTGACTCCATTCATGAGTATGTCCCTTGGCTCGATTGCTGACTTGTCCTAACCTGTAGCATTCTGTCTTCTGGTGACGACCCTTAGCTCCATTCCTGACTTCACTTCTATCTTTTCTTCTAGTCGGTCACATTGGGACTGACGTTATAGTGATGATCTTTGGCTCCAGTTCTGACAACTCTTCCATCTTGGCCTCTAGCCTGTCACATACTGACGGATCTTCTAGTGATGATCTAGCCTGTGGCATCTTGACGACGCTTCTGGTGATGAACCTTAACTCCATTCCTGACTTCACTCCTATCTTATCTGTCAATTCTGAAATGATCTTCTGGTGATGATCTTTGGCTCCACTTCTCATGATTCTCCAATCTTGTCCTCTAACCTATAGCATCGTGACCGCTCTTCTGGTAATGGACCTTAGCTCCGTTCCTGATTTCACTCCTGTCTTGTCTTCTAGCATATCACATACTGACTGTTCTTCTTGTGATGATCTTTGGCCCTACTTCTGACATGTCTCCCATCTTGTCCTATAGCCTGTGGCATCCTGGCCGCTCTTCTGGTGATGAACCTTAGCTCCGTTCCTGACTTCACTTCACTTCTATCTTATCTGTCAATTCTGAACTGATCTTCTAGAGATGGTCTTTGGCTCCACTTCTTACAACTCTTCCATCTTGGCCTCTAGCCTGTTACATACTGATGGATCTTCTAGTGATGATCTAGCCTGTGGCATCTTGATGACTCTTCTCGTGAACTTTTGCTCCGTTCCTGACTTCACTCCCTTCTTGTCTGACAATTGATCGATCTTCTGGTGATGATCTTTGGCTCCACTTCTCATGATTCTGCAATCTTGTCCTCTAGCCTTTGGCATCATGACTGCTCTTCTGATGATGAACCCTAGCTCCCTTCCTAACTTCACTCCTGTCTTGTCCTCTAGCCTATCACATACTAGCTGATCTTCTTGTGATGATATTTGGTTCTACTTCTGACAACTTTTCCATCTGGTCCTCTATCCTGTCACATACTGATGGATCTTCTGGTAATCATCTAGTCTGTGGTATTTTGATGACTCTTCTTGTGATGAACCTTAGCTCCATTCCCGACTTCACTTCTGTCTTGTCCTCTAGCCTATCACATACTAACTGATCTTCTAGTGGTGATCTTTGGCCCTACTTCTGACATCTCTCTCATCTTGTCCTCTAGCCTGTGGCATCCTGACTGTTCTTCTGGTGATGAATCTTAGCTCCATTCCTGACTTCACTCCTATCTTGTCTGTCAATTCTGGACAGATCTTCTGGTGATGATCTTTGGCTCCACTTCTCATGATTCTCCCATCATGTCCTCTAACCTATAGCATCTTGACCAATCTTCTGGTGATGGCCCAGGCTATGCTACTGCTGCTCCAGTACTACTGACACTACTCAGTAACTTTCTGGAGACCATAATATGTGAACCCAATGTCAAGTATGGCTACCTCCTTGTAGAGGTTAGGGGTGAAGACCAGAGAGACTCCTTAGACTCTTCACAGTCTAGCCATCTACAAACCAATTGTGTCTTCAAAAGTCTTCTGTAAGAGACACTGCAGGGAGAAACTTGTTACTTTCTCCTTAATGCAAGGTCATATCATGTTATTTTATGTTACGTTATGTTATCTTATGTTGCTTTATGTTATTTTATATCTCAGAATTCTTTGTAATTCTATAGATTACAATAAAAGCGTTGCTGCTACTTAATGCCTTGCTAACCTTGAAACTTTGTTATAGAAGACCAGCAATATTTCCTTGGCCGGTTCTGTCTCTTTCTGTCTCGCTCTCGATTCTTTGTGAGGAGCAGATGTAAAAATATTCATGGTTCTAGCAGATGGGATTTAAAGCTGAATAAAACTCCTAATACAGACAAATTACACGGGCGTCTGGAAACGGCGGAAATATAAATTCTTCACCGTGATTTGTTTTATATTTTTACTTCTTGATCATTTTTGTGACATCTGGCAGATCTGATAATAAGACAAACCCGTCGTGTCAGAGTCATTATATTCCCTCCCTAATAGGAACTGAAAGACAAACATTGTATTGTACGTTTCCTCCGAAGAAATATATCGCACCGCCATGACAAAGAACACAAAGGATCAATGGGTATATACAGGGGGGACTGCAATACAAAGCAAAATGGGGCCCCCTGCTGGTCAATTTATCAGACCCACTATCCTGGGACAGAAGGGCTGAGAGTTCCCCTGCTTAACTTTTAGGGAAGACCATTGAGGCCTTCATGTTGCAGGTTATTGTTCTATGTGGCTTTAAGGTTGCAGACCATTGCTCTATATGGTTTCAGGGTGCAGACCACAGCTCTATATAGTTTCAGGGTGCAGACGATTGCTCTATATGGTTTCAGGGTGCAGACCACTGCTCTATGTGGCTTTAAGGTTGCAGACCACTGCTCTATATGGTTTCAGGCTGCAGACCACTGCTCTATATGGTTTCAGGGTGTAGACCATTGCTCTATATGGTTTCAGGGTGCAGACCACTGCTCTATATGGTTTCAGGGTGTAGACCATTGCTCTATATGGTTTCAGGGTGCAGACGATTGCTCTATATGGTTTCAGGGTGCAGACGATTGCTCTATATGGTTTCAGGGTGCAGACCACTGCTCTATATGGTTTCAGGGTGCAGACCATTGCTGTATATGGTTTCAGGGTGCAGATTTATGGTTTTCTGGTTGCAGGTCATTACTCTATTTGGCTTTAATGTTGCAGACCACTGCTATATTTCGATTTCATGTTGTAAACCATTGCTCTATTTCGATTGCTTTGTGCAGCTTTCAGGTTGCAGGCCATTGCTAAGTGGTTTTCCTGTTGCAGACTATTGCTCTATATGGTTTTCTAGTTGCAGGCCATTATTCTATGAAGCTTTCAGGTTGCAGACTGTTGCTTTATGTTGTTCTTGATTACATATCATTGCTCTATGTGGTTCTAGAATACACACCATTGCTTTATGCGGTTCTAGATTACATATTATTGCTTTATGTGGTTCTAGATTGCATACCATTGGCTCTATGTGGTTCTAGATTGCATAACGTTGCTCTATGTGGTTCCAGATTACATACCATTGGCTCTATGTGGTTCTGGATGACATATTGTTGCTCTATGTGGTTCTAGATTGCAGACCATTGCAATAATAATAATAATAATAATAATACATTTTATTTACATAGCACCACCATATTCCACAGCACTTTACAAATTGTAGGGTTCAAGCTATGACAAAACATACATTTCAGAGAAATTCACACAATGGGGCTGAAGGCCCTGCTCACAAGAGCTTACAATCTATGAGGTAGAGGAGGCGACACCAGAACTTAACCCCCGCTCTGATTCTTCCTATTCCACAGATTTTCCTGTTCATATTCACCAATGTTCTCCTCTTGGCCAGACCCATTCCTTTGTATGACCCTAAAGGTCTGCTCAGTCCCTGACCACAACCCTCAGACTACTTGTAGCCATCATGGCGTGCTGGATGTTATAGTGCGGCCACTTTATTCTTGACAAATTGAGTGACTTTGACCTTCTATATATCTGCACGCCCTTCTCTTCTGGTCTTCTTTATCATGTTTGATTACTTAGTTTTGGAGCCTCCATTACCAGACCGGTGTGAGGACTCTCTGTAGCCATGGCCGCCTCTTGCTCGTTCCGATGACGCCGGCGGCAGTGATGGCTTCATCTCCTCTTTAGGCATTAATACAATGTTCCAATGGCAGGTAATTATATACATCTAATAATTACATGTAAATCCCCCCATAACTCCTCCTGCTGTTCTCCTCGTCCCACCGTCTGTTACACACCAATACAATGTAAACACGTCTGGCGAGATGTTGACAGGAGATGACTGATGGAATTTGCATTTGTTATTCCAGTGTCGATAATGACAAGTCTTCGTCGCTTCCTTTCCATTTTCCTCAATAATTCCTTTTTAATTATAGCTAGGTTCTTAAAGGGGAAGTCCGCCTAAAATGTAGAACACCCTCGTCTCTTTCCGATTGATTTTCCTGGTTACTTTTGCAGCCGTTTTCATTTTTCATTAGTGATCCACACACTTTGTTATACAATTACCCTTATTCCACCTTGTAATAAAGAGGTTGTCATGACCCCGCCCCTTTTATTACACTTAGAATAATAATAATTTTATAATTTTATTTATATTAATACACAATAATATTAATATAAATAAAATATAATTTATATAATGCTTATATAATATTTTAATAAATATATTATTTTTTAATTATAATATTATGGATTAATATACAAAGTAGTTCAGTTAAATCAGAGACTCTTCCACAAGTAGTAATATGGGGGGTTTTCTTATATGAGCTCATTTGCATAATATTTCCCATGGAGCATTGCCTGTAAGTTAGGATGTGTTCCCATGCACATATCTGGAGGTGGGTGAACCTTGCCAGATTCTCTGGACTCTATAGGTGCGGTAAAATAATAAAACTAATACTTACCTTCAATGACCTCACCTGTCTATTTGGGACCCATATCCTACATATTCTGTACCTGTACCCTGTATGTTTTGGACCTTTTTAAGTCAAGTTCTCCCTGGTGTAATGTGCTGTTTGCTCTCCCTGATGTAATGTGTTGTTGCTCCTCCTCCCCTCTCACAGCATGCAACCTCTCAAATCTGCAGCATCATTTCCCTCCTCCCCCTCATCTTTATTTACTTCAAAGTACATGGATTTTTTTGGCATCTGACAAGGTTTCTTAATATTTATAGCATCCTACTAATCACTTAAAGGCAAGGAATATATAATAATAAGCTTTTTAAGATTCTCATATACTACTTATTTATGCCAATTTATCACCAATTTCTGAACTAATATCCCCCTACACCTCCAGGATTGGGTTCACCGGATTGGTTCGAGGGTCTTGGGAATCTCGGCCGCAGATGATCTTCTCGCTCCCAGTCCTTTGTTTGACTACCAGACAGACTGAATTATTGCTTTTGTTCATTAGCAGGTATTAAATCCCAATTTTATTTGCTTCACACCGCAGCCCTGGGAAAATATGTTGCACACGCTGGTAATTAGCAAAAGAATAATTGACTTACAGTCGCTCAGCAAAAACTCTTGTGTAGCATCTGGGAGTTTGTTCTCAGACCCGGCTGGATAAATCCATGCGTTCCCTATCCGCTGGCTGAGCACAGCTCTTTTGGGTTCTGGCTCTGCTTCCAAAAACAACAGGAAAGATAGTCACGTAAAGTCGCCAATACTTGATAGAACTTTTTGAGTGCAGCGAGGTGGAACGAAAGCTAAATTCGTGATCAACTTTTTCAATGGAATTTACACCACAACACCCACAACCTCTCTTACGTTGCAAAACTATGCATAGTTACATTGTGTATAGTCACACCCCAGCCCAGGAGCTTTAAGGTTGTCTATAAGGTGTCTTATAAATGGTACATTATAGTTGGGGGGCCTGATACAGATTTTGCAATGGGACCGAGGAGCTTCATGTTACACCTCTGTTGGGAATAGCCCAGGACTATACTTTGGTAGCCTGTAGAGAATGAATGTGCATCATCAACCCATAGCCCCATTCAGACGACAGAATGGAGGGCCCATTCTCTGACCACTGGGACACGAAAATTAATAAGTCACCATTATACTGTAATGGTTGAAATAACTGGAATACCCATTGATACGTCCATACAATGGCATGTCTTTCCTAGGGATGAACAAACCGATTCGGATACAACTGAATTTGAGCTGAATTTTAGGTCAAACCTGAAACTTTTGGGGTCAAGACCCACTCAAAAGTATAATAAAAGAAGGCCCAAAAAAGGCGAGAATAGATAACAAATGGCTATGCTCATATTGCCCCACTTCTTCTTGGTGTCCGTCGGTCCCGTGGCATCTTCTTCAGGCCTCTTCCAGTCTCTAGCTGATATCAAATGCCCCCCGGAACCGCTAAGCCCATGTAAAATAGTCATGAGATTGGTGTGCCCCATCGTGGGCAATCATGGGCCTCAAAGGATGGGTGCACCAAGCTGATCCCAAGGGTATTGAGTGATGTATCCTGATGAGTAGAGGCAGGTATCGCAGCAGCAGTAGTTCCAACAACCCAAATTGGGATAACAAAAGTGACTAATAAGAACCACCATACCAAGGTGGTCTTTTTGGGTCCATTCTTACCTTGGTAAGGTGGTCTTTATTGGTCACTTTTGTTATTCCACCATGGGCCTCATCAGAGATTCTTAGGTCACACAGAGTCAACTATAGCATGGTAGAAAGCTGAAGAGGGTGTTGGGTGAACGCAACGATACGCAGAAGAGGTGAGACAAGATGAGTATAGCAGTTTGTTATTTTCACTCACGTCTCCTGGGCCTCCGGAGTATAACAATAGCACTTCCAGCTCATACTGAACAAGTTTGGCCAAAAATAAACCGGGACGGGGGAATCGACCCTCACGTATACTCGTCAATACAAATCTCGTGAGGTTTGTCCATCTCTAGAGTTTCTCCATGGGTTTTCAGGGACAGCACTTGCACCGTGGGCCCTGGTACCTGGCACATAGCAAGACACTACTATAATAAATGGCTCCTAGTACATAGGGGGCGCTGTTCCAGATTTCGCACTGGAGATTTCAGTTACCTCTCTCTCATCCTTCACGCTCTAGAACTCAAAGCAAAACTTTCAGTTACGGATCGGGACAAGGAGTGAGAATATTTTGGTAAAATTTTTGCCCCCACATTAGGAGTCGCTGAGTAATACCAGGTCCCGCTCATATATTAATGTCAGATACTATGTTGTTTACTTGCTCTTTAATAAGTAGTGGAAATAATACAATGGAAATTCTCAATAATATACCCGGCCTGCCTTTATTGTCTTGCCTGGTAATGTATGCACTGACCTTTTAATGTGCCGTGAACGGCTCTGATGTCTCACCGAGTCCCGTCTGCATGAACTTTGCATAAGACAAAACAATGAGCATTTTGGGTAGAAGGAAATAAACCAAGGAACTCTCCGGAGAGAGCGGAAAACTCGTTCTTAGATGTATCTAAGGAGCAAAATGTTATAGGACTGATACTGTGATCAGAGGGTCTTAGCGGCCCATGGCCGGGCAGTCACGTACATATAGGGCTGTCATTGGTCTCCATAGGACTGTGGTGCCATGTGGTGCCATATCATAGTACTGTGGTGCAATGTGGTGCCATATCATACAGAAGATCATGTGGTGCCATATCATACAGAAGATCCTGGTGCTTAGATATTTGGTGAACCCATTCTACTCCCAATATCCTACTAATGCCCCAAACTAGACAAATACATGGGCAGCTGAGGTCACCTGAGCAAGGGCAAGTTAGCGAGTAGAAGCTCAGGTAAGGTGGTCGCCCCCATAGAGGCAAGGGTGTGACTAAAGACTGTCCTTGGGCCCCACTGCACAACTTCTTACCTCCATAGATTTTACCAGCATCTACATTTCTTCTTGTTCTCCATCTGGTCCAGACCACTGATGACTTCTTTACAACATGTCTATGCCTTCAAGCGCCCCATGACACCTATCTCCTGCCGATGCTCTCCCAACATAGTAATTGTGCCCCCTTTTATGCCACAGCCTCCCCCACCGAATCCCTACATGACTATATCCTGCTATTTTTCCTATTAAAGGGATAATGCTCTCCTTTCTGACAGTGGAAGGCTGTGTGTCATAAATCTGATCATTCCAGTGCACCAGAGGGCAGGGGGAATAAAGACTGCCGGCCATCCAAGGGGATCAGAATGGAGATCAAAGAAGTTTATCCAAAGCTAGTGTGGTGAGGGAGACTTATGGGCATCCTTGACGTCCGGGGCCCAGTTGGAAGTGCGCAGATGATCATTTAGACTGGATAGATGAAGTGCGCAGATTATCTTATCTTATTTAGACTGGATACAACTGTGGAAAACCTCAGGTGTAATTATCAATGCTCAGAGTCAAACTGACCCAGTGGTGGACCTAAATCTGTCTGGCCAATATAGAGCCTATAGTGTTGGGTGACATGCACTTAATCTGTATAGGTTCTTATATCCATTAAATATCATTTATAGCACCTGAATCTGAGAGCAACGATAACATCCCTTTCCCCTAGAAATCTTCTAATGGCATTAGGTTGACCTCTAAAGATTTAGCAGGGGTCTTCAGGACAGACAGGTCTCCCCTCTTTTTGCTACTCTAGTACATGTTACTTGAATGGTGCACTATAGAAACAGCCTATAACTAGGGAAATATCGGATCCTGATCGGCGATTGAGCAAATTTCACAATCGCGATCAGCTGGAAAATGATCAGAAATCGGATTTTGAAATCTCAAGATTGGCTCAACCCTAAAAGTGACTTTTCCTATAGAGGAGCATTGACTAGGGTTGCGCGATCGGGACCGGGAAAGATCAGATCCTGATCGGCGATCAAGCAAATTTCACGATCGGGATTGGCTGGAAAATGATCGGAAATCGGATTTTAAAATCGATCCTGAAATCTCAAGATCAGCTCAACCTTACCTATAACACCATGGTCCACTATAGAAATAGCCTATAACACCATGGTGCACTACACAGAGTGGCGGGACATCGCTACAAATGGCGTTGGCTACATCGAGACCCCATAAACCCGCCAATGAAGTGTCAATGGCTTCAATCACCGAACCTTCTACCGCCAACTACCCGAAAAACAAACACCTCTCGCTCTTTGTCACTCTCTCCAAGAGGAAGAAACAATCTGCACACGCGAGGACAGCGCTCTCCAAACTCTCAAGGACTCCGGGGACGGATTTGTCATTGGCCTCCCCCATAGCAATCGGTTGCTCATGACACACCTGACTTTCTACCTGTCCTTTTCCGTCAGAGTAATCCCAGTGAAAGTCACTCGTGTTTGTTTTTCATGAATTATCTTTAATGCCACGTGACGCTGCAGGGACAAATAATATTCCGGCGATGCTCCCAATTATAAGAAATGTCAAGGGCTCCCGTGGAAAGGAAACGTGACGGATGCGGCTCGGGAGAGGATGTGAAGACAGTCCCCGGAAATCAGATATTGTTGTTCGGAATCTTCAGACAGAACAGACGTATTGTGTATCTATTTATTGCAACAATGTAGCGAGCGTGTCTAGAAAACTCTCCCATAGACCGCCATGATTCGGTTCTAGTCTATTGCTACCTATGGCCATGACTGTGGAGCGATCCCCAATGACCAGCTCGGCTCTGCTATGTCGGCACAATGTAAGTCATGTAACTGCAGATATAAAATCGAATAATCAGCAATTTGAGAAGAAAAATAATCTTGTAAATGAAACTGTGTCACTGCATTAGAAAACCACATGCCATGTTTTGTTAACATAATCAGAAAAATGGACCTGCCCGACACCATTCTCCCATCTGTCAGTCATCCTGTTAAACGTCGCTGCGGTTTTATTACAATCCTCTGTCTCTGCAAATCCCACTCGGCTGTGAAATTGGAATTGCAAACAGAAATATTACATTTCCATCTACTGTACTTGCTGAAAAAGTCACTTTTTGACACGTTGAGACGTTGGGTGACAAGTGGGCGAGTTCTCCTCATTACTAGTGATGAGGAGGGTGGAGAGTGAAGGTTGAAGCAAGGACTGGGTGGGACAGTGCGAAGAGGACGATGGAAGGAGAAACGGTCAGGTGTTCAGAACATGGCCGACGCTGTAGAGGAATATGCGCTAATGCAGAATGGTGTGTAAACGGCATTTACCCCTAGACACAGGGACTGCACCAGAATAGTGAGCGCAGCTCTGGAGTATAATACAGGATAAGTAATGTAATGTATGTACACAGTGACTGTACCAGCAGAATAGTGAGCGCAGCTCTGGAGTATAATACAGGATAAGTAATGTAATGTATGTACACAGTGACTGTACCAGCAGAATAGTGAGCGCAGCTCTGGAGTATAATACAGGATAAGTAATGTAATGTATGTACACAGTGACTACACCAGCAGAATAGTGAGCGCAGCTCTGGAGTATAATACATGATAAGTAATGTAATGTATGTACACAGTGACTGTACCAGCAGAATAGTGAGTGCAGCTCTGGAGTATAATACAGGATAAGTAATGTAATGTATGTACACAGTGACTGTACCAGCAGAATAGTGAGTGCAGCTCTGGAGTATAATACAGGATAAGTAATGTAATGTATGTACACAGTGACTGTACCAGCAGAATAGTGAGCGCAGCTCTGGAGTATAATACAGGATAAGTAATGTAATGTATGTACACAGTGACTGCACCAGCAGAATAGTGAGCGCAGCTCTGGAGTATAATACAGGATAAGTAATGTAATGTATGTACACAGTGACTGTACCAGCAGAATAGTGAGCGCAGCTCTGGAGTATAATACAGGATAAGTAATGTAATGTATGTACACAGTGACTGTACCAGCAGAATAGTGAGCGCAGCTCTGGAGTATAATACAGGATAAGTAATGTAATGTATGTACACAGTGACTGTACCAGCAGAATAGTGAGCGCAGCTCTGGAGTATAATACAGGATAAGTAATGTAATGTATGTACACAGTGACTACACCAGCAGAATAGTGAGCGCAGCTCTGGAGTATAATACATGATAAGTAATGTAATGTATGTACACAGTGACTGTACCAGCAGAATAGTGAGTGCAGCTCTGGAGTATAATACAGGATAAGTAATGTAATGTATGTACACAGTGACTGTACCAGCAGAATAGTGAGTGCAGCTCTGGAGTATAATACAGGATAAGTAATGTAATGTATGTACACAGTGACTGTACCAGCAGAATAGTGAGCGCAGCTCTGGAGTATAATACAGGATAAGTAATGTAATGTATGTACACAGTGACTGCACCAGCAGAATAGTGAGCGCAGCTCTGGAGTATAATACAGGATAAGTAATGTAATGTATGTACACAGTGACTGTACCAGCAGAATAGTGAGCGCAGCTCTGGAGTATAATACAGGATAAGTAATGTAATGTATGTACACAGTGACTGTACCAGCAGAATAGTGAGCGCAGCTCTGGAGTATAATACAGGATAAGTAATGTAATGTATGTACACAGTGACTGCACCAGCAGAATAGTGAGCGCAGCTCTGGAGTATAATACAGGATAAGTAATGTAATGTATGTACACAGTGACTGCACCAGCAGAATAGTGAGTGCAGCTCTGGAGTATAATACAGGATAAGTAATGTAATGTATGTACACAGTGACTGCACCAGCAGAATAGTGAGCGCTGCTCTGGAGTATAATACAGGATAAGTAATGTAATGTATGTACACAGTGACTGCACCAGCAGAATAGTGAGCGCAGCTCTGGAGTATAATACAGGATAAGTAATGTAATGTATGTACACAGTGACTGCACCAGCAGAATAGTGAGTGCAGCTCTGGAGTATAATACAGGATAAGTAATGTAATGTATGTACACAGTGACTGCACCAGCAGAATAGTGAGCGCTGCTCTGGAGTATAATACAGGATAAGTAATGTAATGTATGTACACAGTGACTGCACCAGCAGAATAGTGAGCGCAGCTCTGGAGTATAATACAGGATGTAACTCAGGATCAGTACAGGATAAGTAATGTAATGTATGTACACAGTGACTGTACCAGCAGAATAGTGAGTGCAGCTCTGGAGTATAATACAGGATGTAACTCAGGATGTAATGTATGTACACAGGCATAGTATCAGCAAAATCCCCTCATGTTACTCTTTCTTTGGTCCTCTGCCGGCCCCTTCTGTACATAGTGACATTATACACCATGACGTAAGTGTGATGTGATTTTTGCCTCATTGGTCTCCAATTCCCACGATGTCACAGAAGGGACAATGGAGAACGGCAGCTTCTTTCCTCAGCTCAGTTAGATATATTGTCCACCATATAGAGACATATAGACGCCTGGCATTGCCTCCTACATTCCGTCATCTGACTTATACATATACAAATGTCCTTATTACATCTGTTTTATATATAATACATGTCAGATATTGAATTATTTTTCTTGATAATTTATCTTTTTTTTCCTGCCCTCTAAACATAAATAGGCATTGCTTGTCATGGCGGCGTTCTATGAATATACATGCAATATCTATGAGCCGTTGATCTTCACAGTCCCTAAAAAACCTCCAAACTCTCTGCGACTCCTCTGCCTCTCCTCAGACACAATATAAATGCAAATGGCTCTGCAGGTTAACCAAGGAAGTGGCAAAAAGCATGACAAGAACGAGGTAAAAGCAAGAAAAATGTAGCATGCTAAATGGAAATAAAACACATTTCACACTGAGCGCCGAGACTGTGACGCGCTTGGCTGGGTAAGACCTGCATCAGATGCCTGCTGTCATGTGTGTTACTTACACAAACCATCATCATCTTCATCAAGGAAAACACGGAGAGCGCCGAGTCCGTCTGGTTTTAATTTACAAGCAATTTTTTATTTCTTTGTGGTTAGAGTATAACTTATTGTTTTAATCTTCAGAAATATTAAAACAGCAATACATGCCGAGACTTGAAACGAAATCACAGATTATATTTGAAGAAAGCGTTGTCTCCGTCTCCTTCCAGCCGGCTCTAATTCTTCTTTCCCTCCCTGCAGACCCTCTTCTTAGTCTTTCAAAAATATAGAAGAAGATACTAAGTTTAAGAGATGGAGGAGGGGAGAGGAGGGAGATGCAGCTGCAGTTTCTCTTTATCTCAACTTGTTCATGCTGTGAGAGGGGAAAAGGAGCATGAAAGAATATATTAAGTCTGTATAACACAAGGTGTGGGCTCAACTTTGGGACTAAAAATGTACAGAAACCTCCACAATCTTTCAGAAATATGGAGAAAAGATATTAAGTATAAGAGAAGGAGGAAGGGAGAGGAGGGGGATGCACCTGCAGTTTCTCTTTATCTCAACTTGTTCATGCTGTGAGAGGGGAAAAGGAGCATGAAAGAATATATTAAGTCAGTATAACACAAGGTGTGGGCTCAACTTTGGGACTAAAATGTACAGAAACCTCCACAATCTTTCAGAAATATGGAGAGAAGATATTAAGTATAAGAGAAGGAGGAGGGGGATGTAGCTGCAGTTTCTCTTTATCTCAACTTGTTCATGCTGTGAGAGGGGAAAAGGAGCATGAAAGAATTTATTAAGTCAGTATGACACAAGGTGTAGGCTCAACTTTGGGACTAAAAATGTACAGAAACCTCCTCAATCTTTCAGAAATATGGAGAGAAGATATTAAGTATAAGAGAAGGAGGAGGGGGATGTAGCTGCAGTTTCTATTTATCCCAGCCTGTGTATGCAGTGGGAGGGGAAAAAGAGTATGGAAGAATATATTAACTCAATATAACACAAGGTGTGGGCCCGCCCGTGGCAACCATGACATTACCATGCCCACTAAGCTGATTGGACTTGTGGCTACTTGTGGGCGTTGTCTAAGTGGCTCCTTTCCACTCTTCAACTACCATACAGGGACCTGGCTCGGAATGAAAGAACCAGTTCGTAACAATCTGAGTTTGTTAAGAATTTTCAAAAAATTTCAGGTTCTGTCAAATTCCAAATTTTCGGAGGGTTTGCTATCTATAAAACACTTTCTTCAGACCCTGGTGTATAATAAGCAGAGGCCCAGGGGAGGTGAGTCAACATAACAAACATATTGACTCAGTTGAGGAATCCATCGGTCTCTTGGCATCCTCTTTAACTTCTTCTGGCCTCTGAAAGGATGCCAATGACCCCTGTGGTATGCACCAAAGTTATAACAGCATCATGACATCAGCATGCCTCAAATAACCACCATCTGCTGACCATTGCCTTGTCAAGATGTTGGTGCACCAATCTCAAGCTGTTGAAGACTACTGGGGCAGGAGAAGTCAATTTATAGGCTGGAAGAGACCCAAAGAGGATGCTAGGGGAACGGCAAATGCCACATTGGAGACCACTAGAGATGAATTAGGCCATTTTTTATGTTTACTCACCTCACCTGGGCCTCTGCTTGTAATAATCTGAAGAGATAGATCTGAAGAAGTTCAGCCCGAAATTCCCAATCACAAGACTAATCTCTCGAGGTTTGCCCAACCCTAGATCTTTCCTTCGCTGCAGGAGACACCCTGGTGACTACTTCTATGAATAGTCTCAGTTTAGGCAGTCCGAAGGACACTGGTGCATGGCATTGAAGGGTACAGGTAGAGATATAGTCAGTGGACGGGCCGAGGTCAGGGCAGGCAGAGTTCTTTCATTGTGGTAAACAGGTCAAATGTCAGGGAATTCCTCACAGAGTCAATACAGGCCGAGACAGAGGTCAAAGGATGGAAAATCAGAGTAACAGCAGAACTCGCCGCCATAACTTTTTTAGTCTCCCATATACAGAGCTTTATGAGGGCTTATGTTTTGCAGGACTATTTGTACTTTATTATGGAACCATTTAATATTCTATATAAAGTAGCGAGTGGTACGGAATTAGAAAAAATACCTACCTTTGCAGAATTTTCTTATGTTTTTAGTTTTTACCGCTGTAATGTGGAGTCCAAATGACACATTACCTTGATTTTGGGGATCGGTACGATCACAAAGATACCAAGTTTATATAGTTTTAACACTTTTTCAAAAATACCAAAAAATTAAAAAATTCTTTACATGGTCCTGTGTATCCAAGGTTTGAAAAAGAAAGCAAACATGTCTGAAAAGCAGGTGAATATAAGAAACTTTGTAATATATCTTATTAAAGAACAATGCTTCCGTCTCCACTTTTCAGCCTTCACCCACAGAAGTCTATGGAGAGGGGAAGGGGGAGGAGGAGGCTGTTCATTGAGTTATTCCTTCATTCTGTGCAGTGGTAAAGTCTTATCTTGAAGTTCTCACTCTCAGTGTCTTTTTTTTTTAATTAGCCCCCTCCATAGACTTCTATGTAAAGAGAAACAGCCTAACAATTGAAGAAGAGAACATATTTCCTTAATATGATATATTACAAAGTTTCTTATATTCACCTGTACTGTTCATTTGTGGAAAGTTGCCTTATAGCTGGAGGTGCACTTTAAGTGTCCACCTTCATATAATGCAATATTCCCCGTTATGTGTGCACAATGTTGCATTGGAAACAACACAGAGGCTACATCCTCTACCCCAGCACAACAAAAGAACCTTATATATTGCCATTTTATCCTCCGCCGCTTTAAATAAATGCCTTATGTTATCCTTTTAAACAAATGTGCTCGGTGCCAGTTTCTATAGCTACCATAATGCACGGTGTCAATTGACTCACAAACACAGAAAAACAACATATTTCATAACAAAATATGTTTTCAGCCGTTTTAGCTCAGAAAAATATATAAAATATGATGGCGGAGCTTTGAGAACGTATTCTTAGTATCGCTATGAATAGTCCCCATGCCTGGATCTCCAGTAATAATCCAATTATTGTAGCAGGATATGGATAGACCTAATGATAGCTATTCAGATTCTGATGGAAACAGAAGGTCCGGCTTCAGAGATCCTCAGCGATCAGCTTTGGAGAGTGATATGAAGCATTTTCCCTGCAGTGGCCACTAGTGGCATAATGTAGTATTACACATTGATCATTCAATTGACTGATGGACTATGAGTGAATTGGTTCAAACTGAATTCCCAAAAGTTTCAGGTCCAACCCGAGTCTCTTCAGACCCCAGGGTATAATAGGTGGAGGCCCAGAGTTATACTCAGCTTTATCCACGTAGCATCCTTACAAGCTCACATCCCAGTGGGCGAGTGGATGACAAGACCATAATGGGGCCCATGTGGTTTTCGCACAAAACATGCGGAAAGAAAAGCGCTGCTTGCAGGATTTTTGTCTCTGTATGATTCATCCGTACATTGAGCGGAAACCACATGGACCCTATTATAGTTTATGGGTCCATGTGGTTTCTTAGCTAACCACTTTTCAATGCATATAGGTTTTCGTTTGTGGGGTCCCCAAGCGGACTCCCCGAATGGAATACCGAATGCAGATGTGATTCGGGCCTGTGAATTGGGTGTTGTGTATTCATACTGCATCAGAATTGTCAGTATTGGTATAAGGGGGCATCAGGGGGCATTGGGGGGATGTGAATATGAGGGTGGCATTAGACCACATTGGGAAGGAATATTAGTATAAGGGGCATCAGGGAAGTTTTGGGGAAAAAGCAATATGAGTAGGTATTGGGCAATACGGGGGGGGGGGGATATTAATATGAAGGGTATCAGGGGCATTGGGGGAATATCAATAAAAGGGGGGCATCAGGGTACATTGAGGGAATATTGATATTGAGGGACATTGGGAGGGGAAATTGCTATAAGGGGGATCTCACGGGACATTGGTGGAAGATTAAAGGGGCAACGAGGGAATTTTGGGGGGGATATTAATATAAGGTGGGACATCAGGGAACACTTGGGGGGAATATTGATATAAGATGGGGCATCTGAGGACTTTGGGTCACTACTAATATCAGTGAACATAATTTGCGTAAGGGGAACATTAATATGGTGGACAGGGGACACTCTTGAGGACAACAAGGTGATGTCGGAGGTGTGGTCTTCAAAACATGCAACATACCAACCACCTATGACACATGGTCCGAAATCAATGGTCCCCTTTAAGAAACTCATGCACTTAGAAGAAGGGCCCCTTTGGATTGTCCTGGGTCAAATCTGCTCCAAAGAAACAAAATCGGAGCCTAGAATAGATAAAGGGAGATTGGATTCTTCTCCTTTGTGGGGCTGGGAGGTCTGCGCTCAGGAGCGGTCTACCATCCGGTAATTTATTACAATTAGATGACAGCAGGGGAAGAGCGGTGGTTGCAGTAAATCCCTGTAATGAATATTTTGGAGAATCCTCGGCTAAAGCACAATGTTACTTTAAAGAACAATTTATGGAAGTTTCTTTCTACCAAATTATCCGAAGCATAAATACAAAGCGAGCAGAGAACATTACCGGGAACAATGGTCTTATTGACACTGATAAAGAAGGGAAGGGAACGTTCGGAGGCATCGCTTTATACGGATACAAATCTCCCTCGGAATCGCTGCGCCGGGATATGAGGTGTCAGGAGTTTCAATTAGCTCCCTGTCCTTCCACTCTATAAATTTTAGATGATTTTTTGGTATTAAAACTCAGCGTTCCTGACAATTATTACAAATGGTGAACATTGCAAATCACCGAGAGCAGGAAGAAGAGGACTGCGGGGCACGGGGATGGGGGCCGCGGGGGGGCCTGATGCAGCAGCCAGATGTACAATGGTAATGATAGGGAATTTATGACGTCCTGTTGGTACATTGCCTCTGTGGATGGTGCTATTAGGGGTCTGACGCCTTCGCTGCTGCGTGTGCATTTTAATGGTACCGGTGCATTGGTTATAGATTTCCATTTGCTTTACAGTTTCAAGAAATTTAAAGGGGAAGAGATGACAGTATGTGCCCGCAGCAGTCACCTATTGTAGAACCTGGGACCCCCATTCCACCAGGAGAGGTAGGTGGTCGTGTATGTACGCTCCTCTCTTTGTTCATCCTATTCCTAGATTGTATGACTGATATTAGACATGAGCGAACTGGGTTCATTACAAATTTTGCTAAAATTTCAGGTTCAGGTGAATCCTAAACTTTGGGAATTTGCCTTAAGCATATCTTTACTCTGGGTATAAGGCATAGACATGGTTAAACCTCACAAACATCATGAATATTTCTGTATCATAAGCCATGTCTCTTCAGTCCCACCCAAATTCACCCTGTCCCTCTGAGGCTCCACACAGTATAATGCACCCTAAGTGGCCCCAATAAAATATAATGCACCCCATACAGTATCATGCTCCACCAATAGCAAACACACAATAAGATACCATGCCCCACATAGTATAACACCCCCAGTGGCCCCCACTGAGTATAATAAGCCCCATCTTTGTAAACCACACATAGGACAATATTCCCTTATTATGGCCTTCACACTATAATGCTCCCTCCTTATACTGTCACAGTAAGGAAAGTAATACCTATCTCACCCTAATCTCCTTGAGACCACCTTGTTCTTCTGCAGCCCTGAACTTGGGACCGACAGGTGCAATGTAGTGACATCACTACTGCTGGCTGAATGGTGAAGCAGGAAGAAGACGGCTACCTGCTCTACCATTGTGTACCACTGTATTTGAGTTCTTGGGATGCAGATAGAGTTAAAATCAGGACATGCCATCCCTTCTTGGGACAATGGGACAGCACCCAAAGTCCGGGTTAATCTTGCTAAACCTGGGACTAGGGTTGAGCCGATCTTGACTTTTCAGGATCAATTTTGAAATCCGATTTCCTATCATTTTTCATTCGAACCCGATCTTGATCTCAATTCCGATCCCAATGCAAGTCAATGGGATTTTTTTACTAATCGGAGATCGGATTTTAAAAACGATCCTATTCACTATACAGCATGGAATCTAACAATTGAACGCTTTAATTGTTAGACTCCACGCTGTGTATAGTGATTTTTTTTAATCACTAAGTAGCCAGAGGATTTTTTTTTTAATCCTCTGGCTACTTAGTCCCCCCTGGTGTCCACTTACCTGCATAGATGGCTGGTCTGGTGCCCGGTGTTCTCGTTCTTCTTCACCTCACTGCCCCCGCCTCTTAGGTTAGGAGAGTGTGGGTGGATACAGGGAGGGGAGACGTGACGTTTCCCCGCCCTGTACCCACCCACACTCTCCTAAGCCACAAGCCCCGCCTTCTTCCTAGCTCTTTAACACTAACCTGGGAGGTGGGGGCAGCGAGGTGAAGAAGAATGAGAACACCAGGCACCGGACCAGCCATCTCTGTAGGTAAGTAGCTACTAGAGATGTTAGCTAGTTTTCCCTTAAAATGAATGGACACAGCCGGCGCACAGGGGGGTAAGGCTCTGTGCCGGCTGCTTCCATTCACTCCTATGGAGCCGCAGCGGAGCCTTCACACTGAGTATACACTCCGCTTAGAATGAGCGGAGCGTATACTCAGTGTGAAGGCTAACATTGTTAGCTTTTCCCACAATGCTTGGCCAGTAGCAAAGCATTGTGGGAAATAATCACCAATCTCGATCCCACCTAAAAAGATTGTGTTTGGAATTCTGATCGCGATCGTGAAATTTTCTCGATCGCCGATCGGAATCCGATCTTTTCCGAACACGATCGCTCAACCCTACTTGGGACACTTCGGAGGTATGATATTATCTTTTGCTTATAGGCAGTCGTCACTTGGTATCAAGAGTGATGCAGGAGGATGGATTTATACCTATAGTAAGGACACAATGAAGTTTCCTATTAAATGACACCAAGGACAGAAAATAAGAAAGAACTGATACAAAAACTACATTAGAGAATGTTATAACTTTTCATTATACAAAGCCCAAATTTTCCCCTTTAAGACCCGCACCCCCTACCCTACTGCTCCGTAACAAGATTGGGATGATCTTTGTGAAATATTCTCTGCCACTCTCCTGATATAATTTGGTTGTTCTGTAGGTCTCCAGAAAGCGAGCGAGCACGGTTTAATCAGCCTCGGATATGCACGATCGCTATCCCGCCAACCAAATGATCCATGTGTTCCTTCTCATTTTCGGAGTGGTAACAAGCCGAGCTGATATAATAACCCTTTAATTTCTTACAAGCCCCCTACAGACACATCGTCATGTCAGCCCGTGATATTAATGCTCGGCTCCTTCAGAATCTGCTGTGACTTCTTCATGACAGGTCAACAAGTGACTCCGGATTACCCTGGCGCATCAGATAGAGCGAGATTTGGAAGAAGTCGTCTTCGGCGATGACCTTGAATGATGAAGAAACTTTCATTTTTTTTTTTAAAAAAAAAGAAGGACGAGAAATAATTGTATCTTGCTTAAGATTCTTTAAAGACGGTGAAATGTCATAACATTATCTTCTGATACAAAAGGTTTAATGAACCTTCACCCTCTGGCTATTAGGGAGCTTGGTCCTTTTGTTTCAGTTATATGAATGTCTCTATAAAGGAAATGTTCCGATCTCCAACATGTATCTCTCTTATATACAGTATAGAGACATAGTGAGATAATATAATGAATAACGGGAACTATCACGATAGGAATGTTGGAAAATTGCTGACATCTCGGAAATCTGTCATGCCAACCATATATTGTTGGTCACTCAGCTTTCCTAGGAAGAGATAAGCTAAGAAAGACTGAATAAAATGTGCAAGACCTTGACAGAAAAGCAGGATTTGCACAAGCAATGACTCGAAAAGGCAAGTTTTGGCAGACATATATGACATGAATGATCATTCATCTGATGGGTCGCTATGTAATACTGCATTTCCCCTGTAGGGGGCACTGCACAGCTGTATGCCAAGAACATAAGGGACCCTCTGATTTAAGGGGTTGTATATGATGAGACTATCCCTTGTTTATTGCAGCAGTTTTATCCTTTGTACAGTAATAGGAGTTGGTGAGAAACACAACCGCCCCCCCATAGATTTAATGAGATAGTACTGTATAAGGGATATTGTGACCAAACACAATGAATGTGTCATATTGTGTGGAGGAATCTCCTGCATGGTCGTTCCTCACGTTCTTCGCGCACCTCTCTGCTACATCATGTATGATTCATCCCATCGCTCCTCTGCAGTGTGGGTGGCAGAATACGATAGAAGTGTCTCTATTATCCATCGCTGATCTCCTCTATGTAGTCGCCCTCAGTGAGATAAGATATTTACTGTCTAGGTTCACTATAGTACCAATAGTGCAAGGTTACAACACCTCTATGACATCACTACTAAGCCAATAAGACTAGAACAGTATGACTCCTTGCACCATGATGACATCACAACAGCATGACTCCTGTCTGCACCTTTATAACGCTACTATGACATCACTGCAGCACCACAACTGCACCTTAAAGCACCAGTACTGCACTTTAATGACATACTACAGCATAACTCCTCTACATTCAAACCAAAAAAAACTTGAGACAAAAAAACAAAAAATACTTAAAAAATAGAAAATATTTATTAATTCATAAATAAACACTACAAAATACACAGGGAGACAACAAAAGACAATCTACCACAAAGTAGCAGACTATACTGAATCTTCTCACTGGTTAAATGAGCAGAGGGAACCCCCCGGTGATACCAAACAAATATCCAGGGGAAATGCACCAATTACATATATATAAACATATCAGAGCAAGATAATCATATATAAATATAAATAAATAGACAGTACATACCCATAGTCATGTTGGAACAAAAATATAACCGGTCACCAGAGAAGGGGGAAAGGCCGCTGCACACTACCAGTGAGATCAGAATATGATCGCCTGACGCGCGTTTCGCCTGAATGGCTTCATCAAGAGGCGCAAATAACATTGTGATAGCGCGATATTTATGTCTGCAAACTAACAATCAAATCACTCCCACCTGATATTCGTCGATGCCTCCACTATACAAAGACCGGCACCTCCTGATGACGTCATCACGCACGCATCACGTGACGGTGCCACCAGGATTCAACCGCCTGACAAAAGAATAATTTAGATCGGAGATTGCCGATGCGCACGCGTAAACACGCCGGCAATACTCACATTGGCCACATGATACTATAATAGCATCATCGCATACATGTGAAGTGGCCACCTTCCAATGCATGCTTTTCATCAAGCCATATAGTGGACATATGAAATAAGTGTCCATATTAAATGCATAAATAAATATGTAACGTGGAGACACCAAGAACAAGGGCCATAGTAATATATAAATATATATACACCTACTAGCCTGTATCTATAAACTACCCATATTTCATATAAAATATTCAGACACACAAAACATGATAAAATTGAATAAAAAAAAAAAAAAATTGAATAATAAAAAAATATATTTTTGTGTATAATGAGTGAATAAAGTGTTATAAAAAATATACATGTGTTAATGAATATAAAATAAATAAGCTATATAGAAAATACATTGTTATATATAATAAGTGAATAAAGTGTTATAAAAAATATGCATGTGTTAATATATAGATATAGCATTAATAAGCCACACGAAAAACGTGTGGATAAAGTGCAAAAAATAGTGCAAAAACATAATAAAAATAAAACAAAAATAAACAATTATTATACCCACAACTACAAAAATACAAAAAGGATCAATGCATAATTTTTATTTTATATTTTACAATAATTTCTCTTTATATGTCCATAAAACACTAGGGTCCTCTTCTCGAAAATCCCAATGGAGAAATCATCTAAAGGGAAGAGTTTCACAGCTAGGAACATCTTTTCATAGGCTCAGATATTAACATCAGGACAGGGAATAACTGAAAAAATAACTGAAAAAATAAAAAAATGTTAGATACATAAACCCAAGACACTTTAAAATTCGCGCAACATGAAAAACATATAAAAACAAAAATTACAAAAAGGACCTAAAGCTGACCATTTCATTTAATCCCGCTGCTGCCACCGTATCAAGATCCACAATCCAGCGAGTTTCCTTACATAACAATGCTTTCCGCACATCACCTCCCCTACTACCAAGTTGGACTCTATCAATCCCACGCACTCTGAACCCCCTTGGGTCACTTTGATGGAAATCTTTGAAATGACGTGGTACAGGTTGTAGTCTTTCGAACTCACGTGATCTAGATGACGCCAAGATTTTACTGACGTGTTCCAATACTCGTACCTTCAAGGCACGACTTGTCATGCCAACATATATTAGCCCGCAAGGGCACGTGGCGTGGTAAATAACTGCTTCGGTGGTGCACGAGATGTGTTGTACAATATTATACTGTTTATCACCTTTTGAATTAGTGAATGTTGTAGTACGGACAACATACTTGCAAGCTGCACAATTACCACAATTGAAAGAGCCCCATTTTGGGCCCCGACTGCCAAAAATAAATTTAGATATTTCAGGTACATAATGACTCGAAGTCAACATGTCCCTCAAATTTTTCGTTCTCCTCCAAGTAATTTGTGGAAAGGTAGGTAAGACCTGGGCCAATTGTGGATCTGTCAATAATATGTTCCAGTGTTTACACAGCACATCTCGCACCATCCGCCATTGACAGTTAAACTTGGTAATAAAACGTACCTGTCGTTCATTATTCAAATTCCTGTTCTTATGTTTACTTACCAAGAGTGAGTCTCTCGGGGTGGATCGTGCTCTCTGATAGCCCTTATATATCGTGTCTTGATGATACCCACGATTTCGAAATCTTGTTATAAGATCAGATGCTTGTTGTTCAAATAACTCGTCATTGGAGCATATCCGTTTAATTCGCAAGAATTGTCCTACTGGAATTGCTTCCTTTACTTTAGGATAATGAGAAGAGGAGGCATGCAACAGGGTGTTGGTCGAGGTGGCCTTCCTAAAGACATTAGTGACGATAGTTCCATTAGCTTCCCGTTTAATTAATAAATCCAAAAATTCAATCTGATCAAAACTGACCGTAGATGTAAGACGAATATTTCGATCATTGCAGTTTAAGGAGGAAAGAAACAAGTCTAGTTGCGACGTGGAGCCCTGCCAAATGAATAGAATGTCATCGATATAACGTGACCACTAGAGATGAGCGAACAGTGTTCTATCGAACACATGTTCGATCGGATATCAGGGTGTTCGCCATGTTCGAATCGAATCGAACACCACGTGGTAAAGTGCGCCAAAATTCGATTCCCCTCCCACCTTCCCTGGCGCCTTTTTTGCACCAATAACAGCGCAGGGGAGGTGGGACAGGAACTACGACACTGGGGGCATTGAAAAAAATTGGAAAAAGTCATTGGCTGCCGAAATCAGGTGACCTCCATTTTAGACGAATAGTGGATTTCAAATCCGGGTCATATGAGAATGTGAACTTTGTGACTATGAGACAGGGATAGCTGTACAGGCAGGGATAGCTAGGGATAACCTTTATTTAGGGGGGAATGTTATTAAAAATAACTTTTTGGGGCTCTATCGGGTGTGTAATTGTGATTTTTGTGAGATAAACTTTTTCCCATAGGGATGCATTGGCCAGCGCTGATTGGCCGAATTCCGTACTCTGGCCAATCAGTGCTGGCCAATGCATTCTATTAGCTTGATGAAGCAGAGTGTGCACAAGGGTTCAAGCGCACCCTCGGCTCTGATGTAGCAGAGCCGAGGCTGCACAAGGGTTCAAGCGCACCCTCGGCTCTGATGTAGGAGAGCCGAGGGTGCACTTGAACCCTTGTGCACCCTCAGCTCTGCTACATCAGAGCCGAGGGTGCGCTTGAACCCTTGTGCACACTCTGCTTCATCAAGCTAATAGAATGCATTGGCCAGCGCTGATTGGCCAATGTATTCTATTAGCCTGATGAAGTAGAGCTGAATGTGTGTGCTAAGCACACACATTCAGCTCTACTTCATCGGGCTAATAGAATGCATTGGCCAGCGCTGATTGGCCAGAGTACGGAACTCGACCAATCAGCGCTGGCTCTGCTGGAGGAGGCGGAGTCTAAGATCGCTCCACACCAGTCTCCATTCAGGTCCGACCTTAGACTCCGCCTCCTCCGGCAGAGCCAGCGCTGATTGGCCGAAGGCTGGCCAATGCATTCCTATGCGAATGCAGAGACTTAGCAGTGCTGAGTCAGTTTTGCTCAACTACACATCTGATGCACACTCGGCACTGCTACATCAGATGTAGCAATCTGATGTAGCAGAGCCGAGGGTGCACTAGAACCCCTGTGCAAACTCAGTTCACGCTAATAGAATGCATTGGCCAGCGCTGATTGGCCAATGCATTCTATTAGCCCGATGAAGTAGAGCTGAATGTGTGTGCTAAGCACACACATTCAGCACTGCTTCATCACGCCAATACAATGCATTAGCCAGTGCTGATTGGCCAGAGTACGGAATTCGGCCAATCAGCGCTGGCTCTGCTGGAGGAGGCGGAGTCTAAGGTCGGACCTGAATGGAGACTGGTGTGGAGCGATCTTAGACTCCGCCTCCTCCAGCAGAGCCAGCGCTGATTGGTCGAGTTCCGTACTCTGGCCAATCAGCGCTGGCCAATGCATTCTATTAGCCCGATGAAGTAGAGCTGAATGTGTGTGCTTAGCACACACATTCAGCTCTACTTCATCAGGCTAATAGAATACATTGGCCAATCAGCGCTGGCCAATGCATTCTATTAGCTTGATGAAGCAGAGTGTGCACAAGGGTTCAAGCGCACCCTCGGCTCTGATGTAGCAGAGCCGAGGCTGCACAAGGGTTCAAGTGCACCCTCGGCTCTCCTACATCAGAGCCGAGGGTGCGCTTGAACCCTTGTGCAGCCTCGGCTCTGCTACATCAGAGCCGAGGGTGCGCTTGAACCCTTGTGCACACTCTGCTTCATCAAGCTAATAGAATGCATTGGCCAGCACTGATTGGCCAGAGTACGGAATTCGGCCAATCAGCGCTGGCCAATGCATTCTATTAGCCCGATGAAGTAGAGCTGAATGTGTGTGCTAAGCACACACATTCAGCACTGCTTCATCACGCCAATACAATGCATTAGCCAGTGCTGATTGGCCAGAGTACGGAATTCGGCCAATCAGCGCTGGCTCTGCTGGAGGAGGCGGAGTCTAAGATCGCTCCACACCAGTCTCCATTCAGGTCCGACCTTAGACTCCGCCTCCTCCAGCAGAGCCAGCGCTGATTGGCCGAATTCCGTACTCTGGCCAATCAGCACTGGCTAATGCATTGTATTGGCTTGATGAAGCAGTGCTGAATGTGTGTGCTTAGCACACACATTCAGCTCTACTGCATCGGGCTAATAGAATGCATTGGCCAATCAGCGCTGGCCAATGCATTCTATTAGCGTGAACTGAGTTTGCACAGGGGTTCTAGTGCACCCTCGGCTCTGCTACATCAGATTGCTACATCTGATGTAGCAGTGCCGAGTGTGCATCAGATGTGTAGTTGAGCAAAACTGACTCAGCACTGCTAAGTCTGCATTCGCATAGGAATGCATTGGCCAGCCTTCGGCCAATCAGCGCTGGCTCTGCCGGAGGAGGCGGAGTCTAAGGTCGGACCTGAATGGAGACTGGTGTGGAGCTATCTTAGACTCCGCCTCCTCCAGCAGAGCCAGCGCTGATTGGTCGAGTTCCATACTCTGGCCAATCAGCACTGGCCAATGCATTTCTATGGGGAAAAGTTAGCTTGCGAAAATCGCAAACTGACAGGGATTTCCATGAAATAAAGTGACTTTTATGCCCCCAGACATGCTTCCCCTGCTGTCCCAGTGTCATTCCAGGGTGTTGGTATCATTTCCTGGGGTGTCATAGTGGACTTGGTGACCCTCCAGACACGAATTTGGGTTTCCCCCTTAACGAGTTTATGTTCCCCATAGACTATAATGGGGTTCGAAACCCATTCGAACACTCGAACAGTGAGCGGCTGTTCGAATCGAATTTCGAACCTCGAACATTTTAGTGTTCGCTCATCTCTAGTGACCACATCAGGACCCCCTCGTACCCTTGAGTATGTTGGACCACTTCCCTCTCCCACAGCCCCAGGAACAGGTTGGCATATGATGGGGCACACGTGGCCCCCATCGCTGTTCCCTGGAGCTGTAGGAAGAGGCGGTCCTTAAAAATGAAAAAATTATGCTTAAGAATAAAATCAAGCAACTCAAGAATAAATGATGTCAAATTAGTATCCAAACCCAAACAACGTAAAAAATAATTGGATGCTCGGAGGCCCTGATGATGATCAATCGATGTGTACAGGGACTCCACGTCGCAAGTCACTAGACACATGTCCTCCTCCAACTGCAATCCATTTAAACGGCAAGTAAATGAAAGGCAATACCTCCACACACTGTTGTAGATAAAAATCCACAAACTTACCCAAATTTTCACAGAGGCCACCAATCCCGGAGACGATTGGACGTCCCGGAGGATTGGTGGCACTCTTATGGATCTTCGGCAATAAATAAAAAGTGGGTGTCACAGGAAAGTCCACAGTAAGTCCCTCTTTTATACTTTTGGTAATGATGTTGTTATGTACTGCATTCATAAGAATAGTATCCAATTGATCTTTAAATAAAGTCATGGGATTTTCTGCTAGTCTACGGTAGCAAGTGTTATTATTTAATTGGCGAAACGCCTCTTGTTCATACATCTGTGCCGGCCAGACCACAACATTCCCCCCCTTGTCAGCTGGCTTAATAACCACATCTTTCATAGATCTTAATTCCTTCACAGCTTGACGTTGTTTAAAATTTAGATTTGATCCCACAATCTTATTGGGCAATGAGGCAAAATCTTTGCTCACAAGCCGGAAGAAAATGTCAATAGGTGGACAAAGTGAAAAGGGGGGGAAATGCTGTGATCGGCGGCACAAATGATGAAGCCATTCAGGCGAAACGCGCGTCAGGCGATCATATTCTGATCTCACTGGTAGTGTGCAGCGGCCTTTCCCCCTTCTCTGGTGACCGGTTATATTTTTGTTCCAACATGACTATGGGTATGTACTGTCTATTTATTTATATTTATATATGATTATCTTGCTCTGATATGTTTATATATATGTAATTGGTGCATTTCCCCTGGATATTTGTTTGGTATCACCGGGGGGTTTCCCTCTGCTCATTTAACCAGTGAGAAGATTCAGTATAGTCTGCTACTTTGTGGTAGATTGTCTTTTGTTGTCTCCCTATGTATTTTGTAGTGTTTATTTATGAATTAATAAATATTTTCTATTTTTTAAGTATTTTTTGTTTTTTTGTCTCAAGTTTTTTTGGTTTGAGTATCTATTTGGTTTTGAGACTATGTATGTTATTTAATTTGAGGTATCTTCTATTAACTCCTCTACATTTACAGAAACACTCCTGCACCACTATGACATTGACATAGCACGTTCACAGCACCATTATATCACTACAGAACCACCCCCGCACCATTACAACACCTCCATGACATCACTACAACACCTCTATGACCACTACTGCACCAGTACAGGAACACTATGACATCATTACATCACTACTACCGCATATGCAGAGCTGTGTTGCACCTAAGAGTTGCACCAAAGTTGAGTTTTGCTTTCCTCCAGTGCAGCTCACTGATATCAAGGGTTACAAAGGCTACCCAGAGCTGGAAGAGGCATGCTATTTATGGGCCTGTGACAATGCTTGGTAGTGTAGTAACACGAGGCTTGCTCGAGAGGGGCAGTGGCTTGCTGTTTGAAGGTCAGCATGAAAGGCCTGGATATCTTGGAGAAGGAGGCACCCAAAGACATCACCTGGCTCTTATTGTAGTTCTGCTCAAGTGCTAACACTACTGCTGTACATCTACTGTACTACCATAGGACTGCTACACCATTACACTACAACATCTTAACTGCACCAGTAATGTAAAGATATAACCCCTCTATAGTGCTACTACTGCATGACTACAGCACCGCTATAAAACTACATAATATCACTACTACCATATGTCTATTGTACTATTATAATACTACTACACCATTCCTACCAGACTACTGCTTCACTACCTCACAATGCAACACCTCAACTGCACAACTGCTCTACAAATATAACCCCCCTATAGTGCTACTACTGCATGACTACAGTACATCTATAACACCACTGTAATACCACTACTGTACACCTATTGTACCACTATAGTACTAATACACCATTCCTACCAGACTACTGCTCCAGTATCTCACAATGCATCATCTCAACTGCACAACTGCTCTACAAATCTAACCCCAGGCACTATAGCGCCACTGAGACATTACTACCTTACAATTGCTGCATAACTGGTACATTGGAGAAATACCAAACATCTATTAAATGGGTCCGCCTACAAGAAACAGAATGGGGGTCCTATGTCCTCTATTTGACTGGAGCATACACATTACTCCTCCATTCAATGTCTTTGGGATAGAGGCAGATGAGTGCTGTACTGTAATCTGCACGCATACAGTTAATAGTGACTTCCCGTTAAATATACTGTATGTTATGGCTCAATTCATTACTCACAGCTAAAGCTAATCCGAAATAAATCACAAACTTTTATTTGTCTGTTTAATTTATGGAAGTGAATAGTCTGCGTTCTATGATTAAGAAGCCGTCCTGAGCAATTTTATGAAAGCAGTGTGATATCCCGCACCGACCGTATATTATCAGGTGCGACGAATGCAAAGATTGTTTTATTTATGAATGATAATAAAGGTGGAAGTGTTATCTATTATCTATTGTGATATCTGTTATGTTATCTAGTGTATTGTCTTCTATTATCTGTTATTTATTGTGTTATCATTTACAGTATCTGTTATATTATCAATTATCTATTATGATATTGATTACTTTATTTATCATGTTAGCTGTTACAGTATTTAAAAATCTACATATTTGTCCACAGGAGGCAGTATTGTAGTAGTTATATACTTGTACATAGGAGTAGTATTATAGTAGTTATATTCTTGTACATAGGAGGAGTATTATAGTACTTATATTCCTGTACATAGGAGCAGTATTATAGTAGTTATATTCTTGTACATAGGAGCAGTATTATAGTAGTTATATTCTTGTACATAGGAGCAGTATTATAGTAGTTGTATTCTTGTACATAGGAGGCAGTATTATAGTAGTTATATTCTTGTACATAGGAGCAGTATTATAGTAGTTATATTCTTGTACATAGGAGTAGTATTATAGTAGTTATATTCTTGTACATAGGAGCAGTATTATAGTAGTTATATTCTTGTACATAGGAGTAGTATTATAGTAGTTATATTCTTGTACATAGGAGGAGTATTATAGTACTTATATTCCTGTACATAGGAGCAGTATTATAGTAGTTATATTCTTGTACATAGGAGTAGTATTATAGTAGTTATATTCTTGTACATAGTAGCAGTATTATAGTAGTTATATTCTTGTACATAGGGGCAGTATTATAGTAGTTATATTCTTGTACATAGGAGGTAGTATTATAGTAGTTATATTCTTGTACATAGGGGCAGTATTATAGTAGTTATATTCTTGTATATAGGAGCAGTATTATAGTAGTTATATTCTTGTACATAGGAGCAGTATTATAGTAGTTATATTCTTGTACATAGGAGTAGTATTATAGTAGTTATATTCTTGTACATAGGGGCAGTATTATAGTAGTTATATTCTTGTACATATGAGTAGTATTATAGTAGTTATATTCTTGTACATAGGAGCAGTATTATAGTAGTTATATTCTTGTACATAGGAGTAGTATTATAGTAGTTATATTCTTGTACATAGGAGCAGTACTATAGTAGTTATATTCTTGTACATAGGAGTAGTATTATAGTAGTTATATTCTTGTACATAGGGGGCAGTATTATAGTAGTTATATTCTTGTACATAGGAGCAGTATTATAGTAGTTATATTCTTGTACATAGGAGTAGTATTATAGTAGTTATATTCTTGTACATAGGAGTAGTATTATAGTAGTTATATTCTTGTACATAGGGGGCAGTATTATAGTAGTTATATTCTTGTACATAGGAGCAGTATTATAGTAGTTATATTCTTGTACATAGGAGGTAGTATTATAGTAGTTATATTCTTGTACATATGAGCAGTATTATAGTAGTTATATTCTTGTACATATGAGTAGTATTATAGTAGTTATATTCTTGTACATATGAGCAGTATTATAGTAGTTATATTCTTGTACATAGGAGTAGTATTATAGTAGTTATATTCTTGTACATAGGGGGCAGTATTATAGTAGTTATATTCTTGTACATAGGAGCAGTATTATAGTAGTTATATTCTTGTACATAGGAGTAGTATTATAGTAGTTATATTCTTGTACATAGGAGTAGTATTATAGTAGTTATATTCTTGTACATAGGGGGCAGTATTATAGTAGTTATATTCTTGTACATAGGAGCAGTATTATAGTAGTTATATTCTTGTACATAGGAGTAGTATTATAGTAGTTATATTCTTGTACATAGGAGTAGTATTATAGTAGTTATATTCTTGTACATAGGGGGCAGTATTATAGTAGTTATATTCTTGTACATAGGAGCAGTATTATAGTAGTTATATTCTTGTACATATGAGCAGTATTATAGTAGTTATATTCTTGTACATATGAGTAGTATTATAGTAGTTATATTCTTGTACATATGAGTAGTATTATAGTAGTTATATTCTTGTACATATGAGCAGTATTATAGTAGTTATATTCTTGTACATATGAGTAGTATTATAGTAGTTATATTCTTGTATACAGTATTATAATACTGTATTGCAACAAACAGTGATCAAATATGTGTGAATCCTATAATAACTTTCCAGCTTCCCTGTAGCGCCCCCAGTGGTGACATCAAGCATTACAAAATTATTATTTTATCCAGTGGAATGTCTGATTCATTTACTGAGGTGATGGGTCTCTTAGAGGAATAGAGATAGAGAAAGAGATGGTCTTTGTAATTGTAAATACTTTGACCAATACAGATCAAGCGCTAAGCCCTTGAATAGGAGACTCTCCCTGAATTTCCTAAGGGCTTCCTATTCCAGATGACCCCTTTAAGGACTTGCATTCTATGCAGAATAAACAGAGAGTTACTATTTTAGCATCGGAACATACAAATCATCCGGCACAGCTTTGACCCTCGATTCCCAATCCCGCCGACTCCGCCGGTTTGCATAGTGATAAGCAATTGATGTGATATTTTCTGTATTTAGGGGATCGACATTGAGACAGTAAGCAGATTCCTCCGCAGCAGAACGTTTTTCATGTGAAAAGCCAGACATTTATTCCGGCGCGGTTATAAATAATTCACGGCAATGAAATTAGATGAATAATTTTGTAAATGTCTCGGTGATATCAGACGCTCCTTGTACCTTCCTCCTTAATGTTTTCCTTCTGTTTAAAATATATTTGCCTAAGAAAAAAACAGAATTTAAGAATGAAATAATTAAGAAGCCGCAGGAGTTCTCGCTCCGCTCCTTGTCTTACATAAGATATACATTTGCGCTGAGCGTGGATTTAGCACAAACCGTTCTTTGATCCACGTGTCCTAGAATGATATAAAGTGATACATGATAGTCGGAGGGATGATGTGCGATGGCTCGTGTGAATATGCGTTAACACAGCTTTCAAATACAATGTAACACTGAGGATATGCAAAGGGTTAATTTAAAGGAACCAGGGGGGATCCCTGGCTGCATCACGCGATCGACCCAAATGTCCATTGCGATCAACCGGTAGATCGCGAACGACGTATTGGGCACCCCTGTTCTAAACAGACCCCAATGTATAGTAATGATTCATGGGTGGTGAACCCCTAAAATTTTGGAATTTTTGAAAATTTGCAATGAACCTGGCTTGTTACAAACTACAGAGGGGAGAGCCTCAGATCGGACACAGCACTGCCCTCAACATCTATTACATCTTCTACCCTCCAACCAAGCATGGAGAGATACGTTACAATTGTACAGGTGGAATGTAGAAGTGGAACTGGAAGTGAAAATATTATACTCTGGGATCTCTTCAGACCCCAACGTATAATAAGCAGAGGTACAAGGAATTTGAGGAAACATAAAAGTTACACTCCCGGACATTCCCACACCATCCAACACTTCCTTGGGGTCTTCTTCCAGCATCTTCTGGCCTCCTGGGTGATGTCACATCTTGGGGTTACAGCTGAGGCCTGTGATTGGGGCATTCTGACATCATGACATTTGCATTAAGGTCCCCGGGGGTGTGACATCACCCAAGACGTCGGAGAAGTTCTGTGAGGAAGTGCCGGATCCACAAGGATGCCCAGAAGAAGACCTCCACCTTGCAGGGGTGGATCCAGGGCCGGGCGAGCCGGGCAACCGCCCGGGGCCCCGTGCTTAGCGGGGCCCCGCGGCCCAGCCCTAATAAAATAGTCCCGGTCAGCCTCGGCATAGTCGGCAAGTGCCAGGGCCCACAGAGCCTCTGGGGGCCCCCCGGCACTTGCCTGTCACGATTTCAGCTCATCGGCGTCCGTCCGCCGATGAGCTGAATACATACGCGATTAAAGCAGGAGCTGTGAGCTCAGCTCCTGCTTTAAAGCTTCGGCCCGGCTTGCGTGTGTAGGCGCGATGACGTCATCACATCACGCTTACACATGCAAGCCGGGCCGCAGCTAAGCAGGAGCTGAGGTCACAGCTCCTGCATCGCGTATGTGATTGGAGGGAGAGAGAGAGGAGCGTCGGGGGAACGATGGAAGGTGAGTGATAGAAGGTGAGTTTAAGTGTTTGTTTTGTATTAAATATTAAGGTGGAACATAATGAAGGGGGCCCATGAAACTGGGGGGCAAATGAAGGGGAGGGGGGGAACGGCATGACACTGGCGCAGATGGAGGGGGTGGGGAGAGAACGGCATGAAACTGGGGACAAAGATGGAGGGGGCCCAAAGAAACTGGGGGGCAAATGAAGGGGAGGGGGGAACAGCATGACACTGGGGCAGATGGGGGGGGGGAGAACAGCATGACACTGGGGCAGATGGAGGCGGGAGAACGGCATGGCACTGGGGCAGATGGAGGGGGGAGAACAGCATGACACTGGGGCAGATGGAGGGGGGGAGAACGGCATGACACTGGGGCAGATGGAGGGGGGGAGAACGGCATGACACTGTGGCAAATGAAGGGGGGTGAGAACGGCATGACACTGAGGCAAATGAAGGGGGGGGGAGAATGGCATGACACTGGGGCAGATGGAGGGGGGGGAGAACGGCATGACACTGAGGCAAATGAAGGGGGGGGGGAGAACGGCATGACACTGGGGCAGATGAAGGGGGGGAGAATGGCATGACTTTGGGGCAGATGAAGGGGGGAGAACGGCATGACACTGGGGCAGAGACGGGGGGGGGGGGGACATGAAACTGTGGGCAGATAAAGGGGGAGAATGGCATGAAACTGGGGACAGAGATAGAGGGGGTACATGAAACTAGGGGTAGATGAAGGGTGTATATGAAAATGGGGAGAGATGGAAGGGGGACATATAATTTACGGGTGACTGTAGGAGGATTATACTGTGTGGAATCACATGAAAAATGAATGAGAATGGGCGGAGTCAACATAAAAGTGGGCGGGGCCTAATTTGCTGCGGCGCGCTGCGCGTAGAGACCCGCCAAAGTCAATTGCCCAGGGCCCCGCAAACCCTGGATCCGCCACTGCCACCTTGACTTCTGAAACCGATCCGTGGGCTGAGCCACCCGAAACTAAATTCCTCTCCAGAGGTTCTCCCGTCTCCAGTGGTGTGTAACATTTTGGTATTGCTTATATTTCCACCTCCCTGGCCTCACACTATAGTCCCCGTTCCTCTATGATACGGTTACGATGTGCACCTTGGTGGAGACAAAACCAGTTTGCTAATTATAAAAGGTTCCGGACGACGTGTCAGTCTATTATTGCCTGTTCTTAGCAACCTCTAGATCTGCCTCTGCAAAGCTTGTAATGTCTAATTGCTGCGCTGATTATTTTATGCCAGCATTCTTAAAGACGGATCTCTTTCACGTCCACTTAGGGCACCAAATGCATCTGAGAGATGACGGAGAGGAGACAAGGTGAGCTGGAGGTCCAGGCAATTATTTCTTGCCAAAATATAATTAAGCAACAAGGATAATTTCTTTGCCTTCTATCTGACGTCAAGCTTCATTTATAGTCCTAAATGATAAGATAGAAATACTCAAAAGAAATTCATCTTGAAGTCTTGGGTGAATAAGACAAGATCCTTTACAGCTAGAGATGGACAAACCCTACGAGAGGCGTTTCGCGAGGTTGGCTTGCCTGTTTTATTTCGGACCTGGGGAACGACCATTAACACTGACTCTTCTCTTCCTTTACTTCTCCTGGGCTTCCTTGAATCATTCAGTGTCCTCTTCAGTCATCTTCCAGTCGATGGGCCTCCTACTGGACGCCACAGGCTCCGGGGAACTGCTGAGGCCATAGAAATCCCATGGGGTATCTCAATGTGATGGTACTTTGACAGAGGCATCGTGATTAGAGTTGAGCGAGTAGTGTTTGATCGAGTAGGTGTTCGATCGAATACTACGGTATTCGAGATACTCGTACTCGATCGAACACTACTAGCTGTTCGAAGTTTAAGGTTCAATGCAGAACCAGCGTTGATTGGCAGAATGCTATACATTCGGCCAATCAACGCTGGTTCTTCTCTTACCTTTAGAAGTCTTCTCCGTGCAGCGTCCCCGCGGCATCTTCCGGCTGGAATTCACTCTGCCTAGGCATCCGGCCTAGGCAGAGCCGACTGAGCATGCGCGACCGTCACTTGTGGACTTGGTAAGTATAATTTTTTCGAATTTTGCCTACCCCTGAAACGAGCATTTCCCCCCATAGACTATAATGGGGTTCGAAATCCGTTCAAACAGTCGAACAGTGTGCGGCTGTTCGAATCGGATTTCGAACCTCGGACATTTTAGTGTTCGCTCATCTCTAATCGTGATGTCATCAAGCCTTGTGTTACAACACGGTGGCTCAGTGGTTAGCACTGCAGCGCTGGAGTCCTGGGTTCGAATCCCACCAGAAACAACATCTACCAGGAGTTTGTATGTTCTCCCCGTGCTTGTGTGGATTTCCTCCCATTCTACAAAGACATACTGATAGGAATTTTTTTTTTTTATTGTGATTCCTACATTAAAAAATCCCAAAAACTAAGACCCAATCACAGACCTTGACGGCCCTCCAAGACCCGTAAAATAATTCCAATTATAACACAAATCATTTGATTGAACTTTTTTTTTATCCTAAATGCACAGCATACATTACATAGCGGCTTCTGTATTATCGTGGCGTAGACATCAGGGCAGCGCTCATTGATTTTAGCTGAAAAAATAATAACAGGTAATTAACAAAGACAAAGAAGAGAAAAAAGCAATTAAAAAAGAAAAAAAAAATATAAAAAATCAGAAAATAAATTTAGCACAAAAGATGCAAAGTAGAATTAGCATTTTTTTTTTTTCAAATTAAGTTATTATGTACGATACTTTTTGTTTGACATTCTATTCCCATGGCAACCAACAGTCTCGGTTACTATAAGTTTCATCGTTTTTTACTCTTTGTGTTTTTTTTTTTAGACTTTTCTACTTGTATTTAATGTATGAGCCACTTGCCCATTATCTTGTCTCCTTCTCCCCTGATACGGTCACAAGTAATGTTTCCCACCAAGCAACCTTAGCAATAGCATGGGGCCCCTTAGATTAGGGGGCCCCTTACCGACCACATATCAACCATTGGATACACTAAGGCTGTGTGGGGGCAATAAAGGCTCAGTATACTATGTAGGGGGGGGGACTAAAAGGAAAGTAATAGGGGGCCTCCAGACATAACTTTGCTTGGGATCCCAAAAATGCTGAATATTGTTCCTCTAAGGGCTCGTTCACACGGGCACAGAGGAGGTGGATTATGGCGCGTAATCCACGTCATAATCCGCCCCCTCGCAATGGTTGTCTACGGAGACCGCCAGGCTACTTTTTTCCGTGAGCGGCAACAAAAAGAAGCGGGCTGCCCTGTCTTTAGGCAGATTCCGTGGCTCGATGAGCCATGGTGTCCACCTGGCAGCAGCAACCTCTGGAGATGGCCCACTCATTTGAGCCTACTCCGGATGGGGAAGCCGCGACGGTCGGAAGCCGTGACAGTCATGGCAGGCAGGTTTTGGCCCGAGAGTGATGCGGCTCCCCGTGTCACTCTCGGTGCCAAAACTGCCATTACGCTCCCTGTGTGAACATAGTCTAATACATAATATATTTCACATCACAGTCAGAAGAGGAGGCGTTCTTTAGTATGTAAGGAAAGCATGTTATATCCCTGCGACATAGAACTGTTGCCCCCTAAGTGTTTCCTATGTAGCAGCCTATCTCCTGCTTTCTATCAGAGCTTACAAGCAGGAGGCAAGGAGAGCAGTCTGAACTATAGGATCATACGATACACTGGAGATTCTGCACACAGCACTCACAGATAACATACAGATGGAAGACAGGCATTGTGAGTCAGGGAAGTTTTATAACTCTGTATAGAGATCTTATAGCAGAAATTATATCTTGATTAGGGTTGAGCCGATCTTGAGATTTCAGGATCGATTTTAAAATCTGATTTCCGATCATTTTCCTCGTGATTGTGAAATTTTCTCGATCACCGATCCGATCTTTTCCAATCCCGATCGCTCAACCCTAGTCAATGTATCTCTATGGGAAAAGTCACTTTTAGGGTTGAGCCGATCTTAAAATTTCAAAATCCGATTTCCGATCATTTTCCAGCCGATCGCGATCGTGAAATTTGCTTGATCGCCGATCGGAATCCGATCTTTTCTGATCCCAATCCTGATATACTGTATAAAGGGATATACAAGAAGAGGTACACTAGGGCTATGTTGTAGGATAGAAGACTGACATCCTAAGCTCTCTACTGGTCCTAGATTGTTGATCACATGATACAGCTACCCGTAATGGAAATATGGACGCAACTAAACCAGAACACGGCTGGTAAGTAGAATTACCCTGTTTCCCCCGAAAATAAGACAGTGTCTTATATTAAATTCTCTTCCGAAATATATGACCTGTCTTATTTTCGGGGGATGTCTTATGCAGTGGCTGGAGCGGGGGACATTCAGCAGTCATGTCGGTGCTTCCTTAGTGGAGCGCCGGCATGACAGGTGGTTGTAGGTGGTCCAGGAGGTGAAGGGGGGGATGTCTTATTTTTGGGGAAACAGGGTGTGTGCACCTTTAAGACCCATAAAAGCCTTTGTATCTAGTTATGAGCCCAAAGTTTCGCAACACCAGTTTTACAGTTCCAATACCTTCTGCCTGTTATTGCAGAGCAGTGGTCCGTCACCTATAGGCATGGCTGTCGTGCTACTACAACCCCCCAGGAGAGTCGCAGGCGGCAGATCACCGTTATACCGGGTCTCCCTGAATACTAATGGGTAAATAACCCCGCATTAATCCCGTCTCTGAATCGCAGATATTTCCACCCATAACGTATAATTGCAGGTTGATACACTATATTTTTAGTGCTCATTTTATAGAGTCATCGGGGTCAGAATTCTCCGGCAATTACCTGTGTTCCAGAACATTATCTGAGTTTAAGAAATGTATTATTGCCGGTTGAGCCTAGTCAGACACGTGTCCCTGATTACCGCCGCCGCCTGCCAAAAAGAACACCACTTAGAGGACAACATTGTGGAGCCGAGGCGGCGGAGCGCTCCATCACTCTCCATAGATCATTACTTACCAGAAAGATTCAGTTCAGCACTGCAAAGTTTAATTGGTGCTAAAATTAACTTGAAGGAAGCGACGGCGGGCAACAAATAGGACGCTTAAAAAATGGAAAAAAAAAATCAAAAAAAATCTGCTGTTGTGTGACATGGGTGAAAAATTTAACAGCGGCCAAAAATCATTGCTAAGTAAATAGAAGGATGGGTTTCTTGCCAGCGCTTGTTCCCTTGCTGCCTTAAAGGTACACTTTTTATTGTAAAATGTAATAGTGGCCTTGTCTGACCACT
This sequence comes from Leptodactylus fuscus, assembly GCF_031893055.1. Classification (NCBI taxonomy): domain Eukaryota; kingdom Metazoa; phylum Chordata; class Amphibia; order Anura; family Leptodactylidae; genus Leptodactylus; species Leptodactylus fuscus. The sequence continues at coordinate 15,309,641 of NC_134271.1, read as the reverse complement.
AAGCCTAATTATAGGCAGGCAATTGCCAATTTTGTAAGGGTTTTCTTTTTGCAGCAGACACTAAAGCCGGCTTGGGGAAATAAATAGCATTGTTTTGTGCCGTATGTAAATTTAAGGAGGGTAACAGAGTAAGGGGCTATGCCTCCTCCCCAATAAAGGGTCCTTGGGTGCCCAAAGGGTCACTTTGCCCCAGATTTCTATACTGTAGCTTTCTTTTTTCCATATATATATATCCAGTTGAACTCCTGCTACCCTGTATGCAGCCACCTGGAAGAGAGACTCTCCAAGGTAATGAACGGAGAGATTTACAGTCAGGGCAGGGACTCGGTGACACACACTGAAGCATTTACAAGTCACGAATCTGACTAAAGAGCCATCTGTAAACCTAAATATTCTCCCTTGTACGTCCCGGTGACACAAGAATCAGCTCCTATTTTTTATAAATATTCCAGAGATGGTAAAATATTCATAAATCAAAGATACGGGACCGCGCAGCGCTGTACTGTAGACAAGTAGGGGAGCTCTGTCCAGCAGGCGAGGGGTTAACCCTCATGCACATATACAGTACAATGTCTCTTTTCTAACCTTGTACCGAACGGGTTAAATCGTATTATTGTATCTGCCTGCAACACTAGAGGGCGCTCACTGCATGGGTATTTATAAGTTCTCCAGTGGAGCTCCCTCTAGTGGTTCATGCATGAAAACACAATATTTAATATAGTATTAAAAGTGCTATCCCACCATTGAGTTGTCTCATTTATGTAAATGGTATAGGCGCCACCTGGTGTTCAGAGTATATATAGGAAACTGCGTGTCCACCTGAGTGTTGGTGGACGCACATGCTCAGTCACTTTCTACACAGTCAGGGTAGCCAATAGAAACCCCTTTCTGTCCTGCTGGTCAGGAGAGGAGCAGAGACTGAGCAGTAGGTGGCAGAATAGCTGAGATTCCTCCCTCATGCAGGTAAGTCAATGCAGGCTATATAGTCACTGCCAGAGGGGGAAGGAGACTGATTCTGTCTGGACACCGAGGATGAGTCATAGAAGTTTTGTCTCAGATTTGGACAGCCAATACATTACACAGATAGCCTTTAAAGGGGTTATCCAAACCCAAAAGGATGTTTCATACTGAAGATCTATCCCCAGAAGAGGTCATCAATATGTGATCTATGGGGATCTGAAACCTGGACCCTGTACAGATCAGAGGTTCTGACAGCCTCCAGGTGCCAGAAGTTACACCAATGGATGGGGAGCGTGTCCATCTGCTCCTGTACAAGTAATAGGGGTGGTGCTACAAGTCTCCAAAACCACTGCTATACATTGGATAGGGGCGCAGCGCCTCTCCTGTTACAGGAATAGGAGCAGGTTCATACGCTCCTCATCCATTGGTGTAGCCGCAGCTGATCTGTGCGGGTTCTGCTCTCCACCGCATACTGATGACCTATCCTGTATCCTTTTGGGGTTAGAAAACCCCTTTAACCTATATTTAAGGCCACTTTCCCTGCCAGGGTCACAAGGGGTTAAATCCCGATCATAGCTAAGCACCCTCGGTTTCCCGCGATGGCCGCCGCTTCGCCGTGACCTCCTATAGGGACACTCTGGGCAGTTTAATAACACCGGCCACAATCTTTTCATCGAGATGAATGGAAACCAAACAATTTGTCATCTTTTCATTAACTCGCTCAGATTTTCCCATTAGATCACAAATTACGCGAGCGACATGTCCCTGACGCAGACCCGGCACAGAGCGTAAAGAACGCCGCCGCAGCCCGCCGCCGTCGTCCGGTCCCTTTCAGTCTTTAATTTGCAAACCTTTTCAGCGGTGACCTTTTCAAGCTGATGAATTTAGCCGTAAGGCATTCGCTTTGGATTATCTCTCGATGATATCAGATCGCCCTCCATTACTTTGCCCGCGTTATCTTGTTCTTTTTTAGGGGCATAAACGTCTCGGTGACGTCTGGACGCCATCAGAACATCCGTCGACCTTGTCGAAGATGCCGGTGACCTTACTGGAGATTCAGTGGCGACGGAGAAGCCGGTAACAATACGTTGCGGGTTTTGTATCCAGTTCGACACAAATGTAACAAGTGAAGATTCTATTTTTCTCCGTGTCAGTCATGCTCGCTTCATCTTGGGTTCTTCTTTGTTGTTGTCTTCTCCTCCTTTGTCTTCCTGGGAAGGATACACATGTAGGCAGTCACCTTCTATCTGGAACCCGGCCAGTTACACCTGTCCTGGCGTTTCTGGGAGCTGATTAATGGCAGAGATACATTATGGGAGCTAATAGGAGTCAAATGAAGAAGGCTAGTCAAGTGGAACGCTGCAAATTGGCTCTCTCACATCCCTCAGTCTCCTGATAGCGGCCTCTCTGGTCATTCTCATTCCTGTCCAGTTTGAGCTGAAAGCTAAAGGATTAGCGTGTAAATAACTCCAAACCAGCAATTGGAAGGCAGTCAGCTGTTTCATAGCTTATTTATTAACATGACAGAAATGTAAATCTGCAAGGCACGAGCACCTCTCCTTCCCTGGACACCGTAACGTCTGTGTCATTGCACGCATGCTTCCCAGCCTCTAGTATGCAATGTACTATGCATCAAATTAATAAAGCCACCACCAAATCCAATTCATTGAATTATATGATGGGCCCCGCTCCACAGATTCTGGCGCAGTTGGAATTTTTTCTCTAGCCCTCACCGTTCCTGAGTAATCATTTCTGATAGTTTCAGCACCTAATAATATAAGAAGTGGGCGGTCCTAGACTACCTCCTCCAGCACAGGACCGCCCACCTGGTAGAAAGCGGTCTCATTAGCTTGTTGGGTGCTGAAACTAACCAAACTGATTGTTCAGGAATGGTGGGGGCTAGAGAAAAAATTCCAACAGAGCCAGAGTCCGTAGAGTGGAAGCTTTGCAAAAACTAGACTTGGTGAAGGTGGTGATAGGTTCCTTTTATTGATGGAATAGGAATAGGATAGGATAGGAAATTTATATGATCAGTGGGGGTCTGATACCTGGGACCTTCCCTGATCGGATGTTGGAAGAGACCACAGAGCTCATCAGTACTGGCCTTTCTCCTGAGGTAACGCTTACTGGTCACATGACATAGCAGCAGCTCAGTCCCATTCAAGAGAATGAGGCTGATCTGCAAGACTGCTCAGTAGTTGAAGTTGCCTTGTATATGTCACTGTATATACCAGGGGTCTACTGATTTGGATCTGCCATCAGATAACGGTCTGATTTGCTTCTATCCTTTCCCAGACATGCCCACCCTCCCTTTGTACCCCATACAGTGACCACCTCTGTTTAACATTCAGTGATGACACCTCCTCGGTGCCCCCATACAGTATAATGCCCACTTAGTACCCCCACATTATAATGTCCCCCATTGTGCCTCCATATATTATAATGCCGCATGGTATAATACCTCATTGGTGCCCCCACATAGAATGATGCCACATTTGTGACTCTAAGGATGTAGCTGGGGAGCTATTGGGGCATTTACCCAAGGAGCTGGTTGTTTGGGTGGGGCATCAACAAGCTACTTTTATGGATTTAGAGGGCATTGAACTGAACCTTTGTCGTGGGTACGCCTACATCATTGTGTGCCCACACAGTATATTGCCACTTCAGTGCTCCCACCCCACTAAATATTGTCACTATAGAATAAATCCCCACATAGTGCCCCCATCAGGAACCATCTTGCAACTGCTAACTCTGCAAGGATGTACGTGAGTGTCATTGCTACATACCCATGTGTCCATAGTGGTTAAAAACCCCTCAACTTTTCAATACAAAACAAAAACACCCCCAAATGTTTCCTTGTCTGTGAACGTGTCATGGCCGTCTCTGCAAGGAATAAACACAGCACCATATTAATAATCTGTCTCCACTAGAGCGGAATATATGTAAGTGAGGAGCTACAAGACTGCGGTGAGACTCCGGGAAGAGGGATCACCTCCAGCCGCTTCTCCGCTCAGGGGTTTCACACAGTAAATTTGGTATTTGCAAATAATCCTAGAAAATAAGAGCAGAATCATTTGCAGTCAGGACCATGGCTGAGCGGTGCACGGAGAAGAACTCGGAATAACTAAGTCTATCATTAACTGTGATACAGCCGTGGAATCGCTCCAAATGAGGAGCACAACTTACTGCTGGGGACAAGAGGAGGACAAGGGGATTATTACGTCTAATGGCTTCTCTGATACTGCATCTCTCTCAGGGGAGAGGTTAGTTCCCAAACAATTGAAGGTTTCAACTTCTAAATCTTTTCCAAGTTGTTTATAAAGGAAGGGGCGACAGAGAGAGCGAGCGCAAGAATCTGCGTAAGGAGCCAAGGGAAAGAAATAGAGGTGCGACAAGGGGGTGATAGAATAACACACACAGTGATGTCATAGTATGGGGATAATACACACAGTGATGTCATAGTATGGGGATAATACACACAGTGATGTCATAGTACAGGGATAATACACACAGTGATGTCACAGTACAGAGATAATACACACAGTGATGTCACAGTACAGAGATAATACACACAGTGATGTCACAGTACAGAGATAATACACACAGTGATGTCACAGTACAGAGATAATACACACAGTGATGTCACAGTACAGGATAATACACACAGTGATGTCACAGTACAGGGATAATACACACAGTGATGTCACAGTACAGGGATAATACACACAGTGATGTCACAGTACAGGGATAATACACACAGTGATGTCACAGTACAGGGATAATACACACAGTGATGTCACAGTACAGGATAATACACACAGTGATGTCACAGTACAGAGATAATACACACAGTGATGTCACAGTACAGGATAATACACACAGTGATGTCACAGTACAGGGATAATACACACAGTGATGTCACAGTACAGAGATAATACACACAGTGATGTCACAGTACAGGATAATACACACAGTGATGTCACAGTACAGGATAATACACAATGATGTCACAGTACAGGGATAATACACACAGTGATGTCACAGTACAGAGATAATACACACAGTGATGTCACAGTACAGAGATAATACACACAGTGATGTCACAGTACAGAGATAATACACACAGTGATGTCACAGTACAGAGATAATACACACAGTGATGTCACAGTACAGAGATAATACACACAGTGATGTCACAGTACAGGATAATACACACAGTGATGTCACAGTACAGGATAATACACACAGTGATGTCACAGTACAGGATAATACACACAGTGATGTCACAGTACAGGATAATACACACAGTGATGTCACAGTACAGGATAATACACACAGTGATGTCACAGTACAGAGATAATACACACAGTGATGTCACAGTACAGGAGAATACACACAGTGATGTCACAATACAGGAAATACACACAGTGATGTCACAGTACAGAGATAATACACACAGTGATGTCACAGTACAGAGATAATACACACAGTTATGTCACAGTACAAAGATAATACACACAGTGATGTCACAGTACAGGGATAATACACACAGTGATGTCACAGTACAGGGATAATACACACAGTGATGTCACAGTACAGGGATAATACACACAGTGATGTCACAGTACAGGATAATACACACAGTGATGTCACAGTACAGAGATAATACACACAGTGATGTCACAGTACAGGATAATACACACAGTGATGTCACAGTACAGAGATAATACACACAGTGATGTCACAGTACAGGGATAATACACACAGTGATGTCACAGTACAGGGATAATACACACAGTGATGTCACAGTACAGGGATAATACACACAGTGATGTCACAGTACAGAGATAATACACACAGTGATGTCACAGTACAGAGATAATACACACAGTGATGTCACAGTACAGAGATAATACACACAGTGATGTCACAGTACAGGATAATACACACAGTGATGTCACAGTATAGGGATAATACAGACAGATCAGACTTTCTCTGCCATCTCTTTTTCCTGTGTATTTTAGGGTCGGACATGTCTGGGGAATTGTAAATAACAGTTTGGGATTAATTCAGACTGGAATAGACTTCTTATTATTTCTTGGTGTATGGTTATGATATTCAATTGGATTGCAGATACATCAGCCTCATCCCGCAGCCACAGTCAGACGTATAAGATGAGACTCCAGGCCTCTGCCCCCAGCTACACTGTACATTTACAGTACTGATCCCTCATATTAGAAGAGACACCCCTAATGTTCCAGGGCTTTGGTGCGACCCCACGTCTGTATCTCCTCTTGTTACGCCCTTGGTGATAGTAGACCATGCCATGGATGGGGACCAGACAGCACCAGCTTGTATAGCCCATAGCCATGGACTACATGGTGTACAGCCACGTTTATCACGTACCGACCTTCTGAGACTTGTTGTACAACGGCATTGCTCAAGGGATCCGAGGTCAATGGAGGAGAGGTTCTTAAGTGTGTTAAATACTCCGGGGTCTGATATCATATCTCTGCCTTAGCTGTAAAAAGCTCATTGTATTCACAGCATGTGTGTCAATCTGGAATTATATTCACTAACATAGCATGAAATTGGATCATCTTGTCAAATTTGCACCTCTCGAGCGCTCATTATGCTGACCACAAAACTTCTGCCTTTTTAATTCTTGTAAAACACAAAGAGATAGATCTGAAGACGTTCCGGCCCGTCACTGGGAAGCCGAATCGATCATTTTATGGTTAATTTGAATGCTCTTTGTAAATGTTGAATAAAACATCTTTTGTTTAATTGATTCCATGCCCCGAATCGCGTCAGCCTGCACGTGTTTTATGAGTGTCTTATAACGGAGAAATCAATAATAGACTTGGATTGTTCCAGCTGCCAAAGTTGAAGAGTTTGGACGAGGGCCTGGGCAAGATGGCGACTTTCGTACTGTAGGAGGGAATGGAACGGTTGCAGAACCTTCACCCCGTTGGAAGAGATTATTGTGAGAATCCCACGGGATAGGTGTGGGCTAGAGTGGAGCGAATCAGATCTTGATACCAATTTTCCAAAATTTTTGGTTCTATTGAAATTTTTGGAGTTGACAGCTCTCATATCATTATTAGACTCAAGGTATCATGACATTGGTGACCTTAGAGGTCCAATGACAAGACTTAGTGGTTCTCCAAGGCTGCTGATATCACATAGGAGACTGAAAGAAGTCAATGAAGAAGACATTGGATGAGCGAGGAAGCCCAGAAGAGGTGAACAGTAGAGATGAGCGAACACTAAAATGTCTAAGGTTCGAAATCCGATTCGAACAGCCGCACACTCTTCGACTGTTCAACCCATTATAGTCTATGGGGGGAAATGCTCGTTTCAGGGGTACGCAAAATTCGATAAAATTACACTTACCAAGTCCACAAGTGACGGTCGGGCTGGATTCTCCTTGAAGTCTTCTCCCGGCGCAGCGTCCCCCCGTCTTCTTCCGGCTGGAATTCACTCTGCCTAGGCATCAGGGCCTAGGCAGAGCCGACTGCGCATGCTAGGGCATGCCCGCGCATGCGCAGTCAGCTCTGCCTAGGCTGGATGCCTAAGCAGAGTGAATTCCAGCCGGAAGACGCCACGGGGACGCTGCACGGAGAAGACTTCTAAAGGTAAGAGAAGAACCAGCGTTGATTGGCAGAATGTATAGCATTCTGCCACTCAACGCTGGTTCTGCATCGAACCTTAAACTTCGAACAGCTAGTAGTGTTCGATCAAGTACGAGTATTTCGAATACCGTAGTTTTCGATCGAACACCTACTCGCTCATCTCTAGTAAACAGTTGACTGAATTCACAGCATGTACTGTGCCAGGCTAACTCCTCTTCTCATAGGTAGATCCAAGACTAAGATGGGAAATTCATTCTGGTGCCATCAGAGTAAGTGGAGAAGACAAAGCTGTAGAGCTCCTCGAGAACCAGATCGGTCACAATGCCAAGAACCTGAGTTTAGCAAGAGTTTCAGGAATGGAGAGACTGGCAGCGGTTTGTGGCATAAAACCAAAGAAAGTACCAGTTGGTGTTTGAGACAGATGACCCATGAGCTCTATGAGGAAGGCACAATCTTGCTCTCATATTTTGTCTTCTGAGGAAGTTCTATTGCTGGACTACAGGCTTGGAAAGAACTTGGGGTGCAAGTAGACCCATAGACTATTGTTGAAGGAACTGTGCATAGTGAACTATTAAATAGATAGACTTTTGTTGTATGTATGAATTACAAAGAAATTCCAAAGTAGTCCTCGAGGTTGACATAAGGGAGGAGAGGGAGACTCCCTCCCCACAGTCTCTGAAGACCCTTTAGGCAGTAACTTATCTCAAAGGATGCAAAATTGGTAAAGTTGAAATACAACATTACTGATTCTTCTTTTCTTTGTCTAAAGATAATCTGGTGACCCCCATACACACTAGATGGTTGGTGGATCTTGTCGAAGTCAACTGGTTAGCTGTCATTTACTGGAAATTGGCCAACATGGCCCGGAGGAAAAATAAAAAAAGCTGATGTCCACCTTCCCTCACCTCTCTTGGGCTCCTCCGTGGAGCCTGGTGCACATGTCCCACCATCTTTTGTCATCTTTGGGACCTTTCCATCTCATGCAACTGTCCTTCCATGGTTTCAGGCTCTCCTGTATCTCTCGCTCCCTCATCACTATGTTTTTTATCCTTGGTATTCATATGGTGCTCATATCAGAGACGCTCTATTTTGACAACCAGCTTCAGCATTGTCCGATCTATCACATCTCCATTAGAAGTGATTCACTTGACCAGAAAACAATTAGATGTTTTCGTTGCAAACACAAGGGCATTTTCCTGTTGACAGATCAACTCCTGGCAGTGCATTTTGTGGGCAGCTAAATGGATGGAAGTCACGCCCTCGTCACTGGTTAATGCTGCAGGAAATGGCCTACAATCGCATGCCAAACATTGCAAAAATTACACGTCTGGAGGTCGGATTGAAGGCTTCCCGTAAACAGTTCTGGAGATTAAAAGCATGTGGGTGATCACCTCCTGTGTACAGTGACCCGGCTGCTCCCGCACGGCGGGGCTAAGTGTCTCCGCTCAATGGGATTTAACTCTTGTGACAGGAACAGAAAGCTTGTCATGTACATTTTGCTTTGAGGAATATATTTTTGTGTGATGGTGAAAATTACCCTCTATGAATAAACATAGCGGAACGAATAAATCCTCTGAACCTGCGCAGGTCACCAGTTACTGGAAAACTACAACTCACAATGCGATGTCCTTGTGCCCACTCACATACCAGGATTTGGGGTATAACTGATACCTCTGCACCCCCTAAGGCTGCAACCCTCTTCACCACTTGGTTTGAGATTGCACCAAGTCCACCATTGCTGTTATTTTTGCTATTTCAGGATCAATTTTAAAATCCGATTTCCGATCATTTTCCAGCCAATTGCAATTGTGAAATTTGCTCGATGGCCGATGGGCATCCAATCTGTCCTGATCCTGATCGCTCAGCCCTAATGGTATATTATATATACAGTAGGGTTGAGCCAATCTTGAGTTTTCAAAATCCAATTTTCGATCATTTTCCAGCTGATCCCGATTGTGAAATTTGCTCGATCGCCATTCGGGATCTGATCTTTCCCCATCCCGATTGCTCAACCCCAATTTTTGCCTCTCTTAGCGTTGAGGTGATGGACACTGTAATGACAGTCGGGCAGTAAGTTATAAGTCGATCACTGGTGAATTAGACTGTAGAACACTTATATAGGGTAAAGAAAGAGCAAGATAATGTTGTTTCTTTTTTGGGATTGCCACGCCTGTGCAAAGGGAGTCTCCCTCTCCACCACCAGTACTTGTTGCATTGCTACTCCGGTCGTCTCCTCTTCATGGTTGCCAACATTCATCTGTCATTGCCCACCTATCCACACTCAAGTTCTCCTTCTCGGCCTCTGTAGATGCTAGTTATTGCCACAGTCTTCCTTCTCTACCACTTCCCGACTTGTTGGGCCCAGGCCACAGCCCAGTCTGGCATTGGATCCTATAGGAGAGTTTTCTAGACATGCCCTATGACTAGGGTTGAGCCGATCTTGAGATTTCAAGATCGATTTTAAAATCCGATTTCCGATCATTTTACAGCCGATCTCGATCCTGAAATTTGCTCGATCGCCGATCGAAATCCGATCTTTTCCGATCCCGATCTTCAACCCTAGTCAATGCTTCTCTATGGGAAAAGTCACTTTTAGGGTTGAGCCGATCTTGAGATAACCTCCGATCTCGATCCCACTGGAAAAGATCGGGTCGGAATTCCGATCTCGATCGTGAAATTTACTCGATCGCCGATCAAAATCCGATCTTTTCCGATCCCGATCGCTCAACCCTACCTAATGACCTGGGTAGAGGCTAAAGTGCCAAATGGGAGTTGATAATCTGTGAACTCCTCTATTATAAATGGTCTATTCCGTGTCTTATTTACATATACACGATCACTGTGATCATCTGTGTGCTGTAAGTGAGGTGACTGCTGCAAAGAAATCTATAGAAAGGAGGAAGTGTCAGCTTATTATTATTATGGCTTAGGGGGCCAAGCCATATAATAAAAATTTTAGAAAATATACAGTCCTATGAAAAAGTTTGGGCACCCCTATTAATCTTAATCATTTTTAGTTCTAAATATTTTGGTGTTTGCAGCAGCCATTTCAGTTTGATATATCTAATAACTGATGGACACAGTAATATTTCAGGATTGAAATGAGGTTTATTGTACTAACAGAAAATGCGCAATATGCATTAAACCAAAATTTGACCGGTGCAAAAGTATGGGCACCCTTATCATTTTATTGATTTGAATACTCCTAACTACTTTTTACTGACTTACTGAAGCACAAAATTGGTTTTGTAACCTCAGTGAGCTTTGAACTTCATAGCCAGATGTATCCAATCATGAGAAAAGGTATTTAAGGTGGCCAATTGCAAGTTGTTCTACTATTTGAATCTCCTCTGAAGAGTGGCATCATGGGCTACTCAAAACAACTCTCAAATGATCTGAAAACAAAGATTGTTCAACATAGTTGTTCAGGGGAAGGATACAAAAAGCTGTCTCAGAGATTTAACCTGTCAGTTTCCACTGTGAGGAACATAGTAAGGAAATGGAAGAGCACAGGGACAGTTCTTGTTAAGCCCAGAAGTGGCAGGCCAAGAAAAATATCAGAAAGGCAGAGAAGAAGAATGGTGAGAACAGTCAAGGACAATCCACAGACCACCTCCAAAGAGCTGCAGCATCATCTTGCTGCAGATGGTGTCACTGTGCATCGGTCAACTATACAGCGCACTTTGCACAAATAGAAGCTGTATGGGAGAGTGATGAGAAAGAAGCCGTTTCTGCACGTACGCCACAAATAGAGTTGCCTGAGGTATGAAAAAGCACATTTGGACAAGGCAGCTTCATTTTGGAAACAAAAATTGAGTTGTTTGGTTATAAAAAAAGGCGTTATGCATGGCGTCCAAAAAGAAACAGCATTCCAAGAAAAACACATGCTACCCACTGTAAAATTTGGTGGAGGTTCCATCATGCTTTGGGGCTGTGTGGCCAATGCCGGCATCGGGAATCTTGTTAAAGTTGAGGGTCGCATGGATTCCACTCAGTATCAGCAGATTCTTGAGAATAATGTTCAAGAATCAGTGACGAAGTTGAAGTTACGCCGGGGATGGATATTTCAGCAAGACAATGATCCAAAACACCGCTCCAAATCCTCAGGCATTCATGCAGAGGAACAATTACAATGTTCTGGAATGGCCATCCCAGTCCCCAGACCTGAATATCATTGAACATCTGTGGGATGATTTGAAGCGGGCTGTCCATGCTCGGCGACCATCTAACTTAACTGAACTTGAATTGTTTGTCCAAAATACCTTTATCCAGGATCCAGGAACTGATTAAAAGCTACAGGAAGCGATTAGAGGCTGTTATCTTTGCAAAAGGAGGATCTACTAAATATTAATGTCACTTTTCTGTTGAGGTGCCCATACTTTTGCACCAGTCAAATTTTGGTTTAATGCATATTGCACATTTTCTGTTAGTACAATAAACCTCATTTCAATCCTGAAATATTACTGTGTCCATCAGTTATTAGATATATCAAACTGAAATGGCTGCTGCAAACACCAAAATATTTAGAACTAAAAATGATTAAGATTAATAGGGGTGCCCAAACTTTTTCATAGGACTGTAGATAATAACATGGAAATTTTTTTCAAAAACTCATCAAAAATTCTTCAAAAACATAAAAATTGATTTTAAAAAAAATCGGCCATTTTTGAGTGATACAATCCCTTTAAAGTGCATCCTCTAGATAAGAGCCGAGCCCATGTTCCCTGTCTTTTCGGCAGTCTCGGATCGCCCGTTGGACGTTTCCTTTGGAGCTTGCACGCTTTATTACACCTATCCGCTGATGAATTTGCTCTGTGATCTGGACGCAGCATGGATCGTTGACCAAAGAAGTGAAAATTGTCAAAGGAAATTTCTCAGCTCATGGATCAAAGTGTCCAGGATGGCACCAGAAGATAGAGATGAGATTTTTTTTGGGATGTAAATAAGGTTTAGCACGGAGGACCCCTGGGAGTGGCCCTGTACATCTCATTCATCATGTACAGGGGGGCACGTAGTGGTTCAGTACCTCTCATTACTAGACCGCCGCCTGCTGTCGATGGCTTACAAGTCGCCGTCCTCTCCAAGTATCACCGGATGACCAGACCAGTCATTACCATGCTGCCAATGAAGATAGATTCTCCCGATTCCTCTTCATCCATCTGAAGTCATCAGCTTCGTTCGGCTCCGACCGGTGACATTGTCATTTTACAAATGAATGATCCTTGCCCGGAGACATTAGGTAAACACAGTCGCAGATATGTTTGCACATCTCGGAGTGAGCCGATGCTTAATATGATTCATGGAGAGCAGATAGGGCCGCAGATCTTCTGTAATAACAGAGCTGTTTGTCTCGGAAAGTAGCTTGTTATTGATAATCGATAGCAAAAAGCAGAGATGAAGGATCGCTCCGCTCCGCGCCCAAGTTTCTTCTCTCAGCATTTTACTTCACATGAGAGATGCCGGTTTTGGAGGGAATCGAGAGACTTTGCCAACAGAAGGAGACTGGTAAAGGGCGACATCAATTTGCTACAGAGTGACAAATAGGGCAAATCGGGCAAAGGCGTGAATCGATAGGGTCACCAGGGAGCCAAAAAATAGACAAATATTACAAGAGTCAAAAAGTCTGTTTGATAGTTCCTTGGGCAAAAACTCAGCTTGGGTCTCCTGCACAACTTTTCCTTAGATTTTAATAGCGTTTGTATTTCCCTTTCCTTCTCTGTCTTGCACAGATATAAAGACGTCTTAACAACATGTCAGTGCGCACAAGATTTCCATCATTCCTGGTGCCCCCCACATAGTCATTTTGCCCCCTTTTATGCCAAAGAATCCCTCCTAGATGCTTCTGACCAAGTGCTATTCTAGGCATTGAATGGTCAATTTTCTGACAGTGGAAGGCTGTGCATCATAAATCTTCTCCCTCCAGTGCACCAGAGGGCAGGGCAAATAAATTTAGTATACACAGACTGCCAGAACTTAATAGAAATCAGAAAGGTGATCCAAGAAGCTTATCCAGCTATAGTGTGGTGAGGGTGACCTGTAGGCCCCCTGGCTTCTTGGCCTGGTGGTGGTTGTGACCACTTTGTAACTTGTAGCTCTTGGACTCCAATGTAAAAACTGTAATGGGGTCCTCAAGCATGGCATCATTTATAGTGCTGGTCTCGTTCAATGGGGTAGGGAGACCTTTAGGGCACCTTTAAGGCAGCCATAAACATAAGATGAATGGTGCCGCGCCAAACAATTTCAATGGGATTGACCAACCGTCTAATATGTAGGAGGACGTCTTGAGTTTCATCTTATGGCAGATGTTGGGGGAGAAAGGGATCACCAGTAGAGATGGGCGAACCTCACAAAATGGGATTTGTAAATATTCACATTTTTTGGTTGCCAGTTTTGTTTTAGACCAAAATAATAATAATAATAATAATAATAATAATAATAATAATAATAATAGTTAGTATTATAATTATACATTTTTTGGTATATTAAGAATAAATATATAATATAAATATGAAATATACTGTCGGCTGAGAATTTTTTCTGCCCTTTTCCTTAGTTTTTTTTTCCATACTACTACTACTACTACAATGTATTATTATATATTTATGTGGATTGTGAGCCCCATATAAGGATCACAATGTACATTTTTTTCCCTATCAGTATGTCTTTGTAGAATGGGAGGAAATCCACACAAACATGGGGAGAACATACAAACTCCTTGCAGATGTTGGCGGGATTGGAACCCAGGACTCCAGTGCTGCAAGGCTGCAATGCTAACCACTGAGCCACCATGTTGCCCCTATTTCTAGAATATTAACAATAAAGTTTTACATTTCACATTACCATAAAAATCTAAATTAATAATCTGTGTATTCAGATATTATTCCCATTTTTTATGCCTATTATTATGATTATTATTACTATTATTCCTTAAATATTATGGATTTTTCCATTATTATTATTATTATTATTATTGGAATTATTACCAATAAACCATACCTTTTATACCATAAACGTAAAATTCCATATACTAATTTCACATATCGTCTATTCAGATTTTTTGGGATTTTTTTTCTGCCTTTGTCTTCAATTTTTTTTTTTTTTAATTCTCAGCTCAGCAGATTTGCTGGTGATAAATAAGTCGGTGATCTGACAGCATCTGCATAGAGTTTGAAGAGGTTTTGTGCCTTGAGCCAGTGCGGCTGCTGTTCCCCGGGTCATTAACCAGCCCTCTGCCTTCACACCGGCCAGGAGAGAGATTTGTGGCATAAAAAGTGAATTATTTGCTGAAATGAATACATCATGCTCAGCTGGGTACTCCAAAACTACATCATATTAGTCTGCTTTCTGCCAAGTCTTACTTCAAGGATGTCCAGCCCGTGACTGAAGAATGAACTATGGCGCTTCTGCCGGGAAGAGCAGATGTACAGACCTATGGCTTGGATGAAAAGGACGCATTGTAATAAGCAGCAAAATTAGACTTAAATGGCGTTTTATCCAAATATCCAAAAATTACCTCCGGTGAAGTCATTGAATGATCTATTCGGCTGCTCCGCATAATAGGGGGATGACAGAAAAGCTACTAGATAAGGACTCCAGCGTTGCTTTGTGCGGAGTCGTAATAGGGTGAGAACACTCGATCCCCTGATGGGACCTTTATGGCAGAACATAGACATTGTGCGCTAGGTCACGGTACATAAATATATTCTACTGCTATATACCTTCCAAATTGCACAGAACCATAGGATGCATAGGATTGAGCGATCGGGATCAGAAAAGATCGGAAATTTCACAATCACGATCGGCTGGAAAACGATTGAAAATCGGATTTTGAAATCTCAAGATCGGCTCAACCCTACTGTATATATAATATACAATTAGGGATGAGTGATCAGGAACAGAAAAGATCGGATCCCGATCGGCGATCAAGCAAATTTCACGATTGGGATCGGCTGGAAAATGATCGGAAATCAGATTTTAAAATCGATTCTGAAATCTCAAACCTATATAGAAGTCTACGTGCCCATACTGTACCTAAGGGCAACTCCATACCCCATACTATGGGGTGATTCTCCCCTAAAAGCCGCCATATGCTGGCCCTTGGCTTGGTAGTGTTCTGCCATGTTCATCTGCCCACTGACTTTACACATCCAGGCCGCGGGTAACTCTCCACGGACACACCTACCTAAAAATTTCCTAAAGCTCAGGAAAAATAGCTTGGTCATGCAGTGGTGAAAAACAAAGGGGTAGCCATGTTTAATGTCATTGGTGGCACCAATAAATAACTTAGCTTTGGTCAAGGGTACAGGGTTAGGGGGCAACAAATTTATCTTTTTCCCTTGAGTAAGTAAGAAATCTGTCTCTCTAGTTCCACCTATAGGTTGTTACCTTGGAAGTCAAAGTCCATCCCATAATGGAGCCTTGTAATATGACCTGGAACGAGGGTCAAGAACAATGGGGACAAGAATCCGCTGTCTATGGGTGAATGTCTTTAGTTTGGCAAAGATCCCTAGGTGCGTTTCAAGGCTCTTTAATGGGTCGGACATTGACCTACTGGTAGCCCTAACCTTCTAAGTTTAATACCGCTAACCCTAACCACAAATTCCCTAGTCTTCACTCCAAACTCTAAGCCTAACACCTAAACCTAACCCCTAACTCCTCCAGCCTTAACCCTAGACAGAATTCTGGAGGATACCTGATTTCCATGACCTTACCAAGGTAGTATCGCCTGTAAGACTCTTTGCACCAGTTGGCATCTCTGCAAGGAGAGACACCCCCTCCCCGCTTAAGAGGGTCCAAATTTTCCTTGGTACCAGTTTTGACGTATTTGCAACATTTTTGACTTTTTTTATATAGGGTTCACAATGTACATTTTTCCTTATCAGTATGTCTTTGTAGAATGGGAGGCAACCCACGCAAACACGGGGAGAATATGCAAACTCCTTGCAGATGTTGCACCTGGCAGGATTCAAACCCAGGACTCCAGTGCTGCAAAGCTGCAGTGCTAACCACTGAGCCACCGTGTTTCCCCGACATTTTTTGCTTTTGTGATACAAAGTTAAGGTCAAAATCCTACCGAATGCTCTTCGAAACCGGACAGAGGCCACCAAAGAAGAAGCCATGACCATAGATGGTTACCACATAGCTCTGCATTAGAGCTGCATACACTAAACGTTAACAATAAAAGAGATTATTTTTATGAAAACTTCTTTAATTTCTAACTTCAGATACAATGGAGCCGTGAACATTGGCCGCACGTGCCTTGTAAGGAGATCCTCGCCACCCTCCGGTTGAGCTGATGTGCGCTGATTCTGCAGGGATGTTACAGGTAACTGACAGAGACAATTGACTCTGATGGCTTAATGCAGCTGTATGTAAATGTCTCGCGGGATGAAAAATGTATGTATAGCCTGTCCCAGAAACATGAGAGAGCCGAGCCGAATCCATCAGAGTCTGACAGAGACATAGTCGCCCAGACGGATGGCAGGTAACCTATAACGTGAAGTGACAGGGTTATATAATGCACAGGGAGGTGACAAGTATACGGCATGGAGGGCATGTAAAACTCAGGACAGATAATAAAATGCACAGAACATAGATGTATTGGATATTGTTACATCTGACTGTATACATTATATCCACAGGCAGATGTGAATGTAACATCTACTAGAGCTGAGTTTGCTCTCTGACACAGCTCAATGTAATGGCGGATTAGTATTTGTTACATAGGAACCCCCCAACATGAAACTGTTAAAGGGGTAATCCAGGATGTTCATATTAATGGCCTGTCCTAAGTATGGGATCAGTAGGGATCTTACTCCCAGCATTGGCTCTGATCAACTCATTCAATGGTCTACGGTACTCCGGTATGTACCAAAAGATGAGTTTGAGAAACATGGGCATGCTCTCCATCAGATTCAAGTATGTCTTGACCGATATCTGATCACAGGTCTCTTCTACACATTCCCAATGTTGGGGCATACTGGTCGACTTACTTGGGTAGCTGTTTCTTCAACTCTACCCAAAAGTGTTCAATTGGGTTGGGGACCTCTAGTTCCTTGTCATTGAACCATTTCTTTGCTAATTTTGATGGTCATTGTCCCGCTGGAACACTAGGTCATCCTTTTCATACTCATAGTACTTAGTGTACAAAGCAACTCATCTTGTAGGATACTCACATATAGCTCAGCATTGAGACCACCATCGATCCTGGTCAAGTATCCAATGCCATTGGCTGTGAGTCAACCCCATATCATCAGGCTTCCCTCAACAAACTTGACAGTTCCTTCAGTCTCAATCTGTTTGCCCCTCCACCCATCAGATTCCAGTCTACTGACTTTCGTCTCATCGCTCCAAATCACCCGTTTCCAATATTTTACTGTCCACTTTTTGTACTTTTTTGGAGACTGGAGCCAACACTTCTAATGACAATATTGGAGTCAAGACTTCTTCTCTTTTTCTCAGCCCACCATTCCAGACTTGTGTAACGCGCGTCGCACGGTGCTTGCATGGACATCTGTTATCTCTCTATTACGAAGCATACAAGCCTCCTCCACTGCCATGTTTGTCGAGCCAGAACTGATAGGCCTTGTGATGAGCCGACTTGTTGACGATGATATCTTGCCTTTATGTCCACCTCATCACTTTTGAACTTGGATGAGATCTGGAACCTGAAATTAACAAGTTCAAAACATTGTTACTCTTTTTCTTGTCAGTGTATGCTATGGCAAAGTGACCTCTATAGAGCGCATATATGGCATTTCAAAAGAGTTAAACCGTCTATAAGCCAATGACTCCCAATATGGATTACCATGAGGAAACCCTTAAAAATGGTTCCACCCCTGAGGATCCTATACACCCATTTCTACCACTAAGAAGACTGGTGTATAGGACAGGTAATATTGTGGTTGAGATTTTTTGTCAACAACCTTATCCTTAGAACAAGCTACCGTACTTATCAACAGAGCCTAAAACCTAGGAAGAGTTAACCATTGCCTTAATAATATGGTATCACTATGCAATGGAGCAATGGAGACAGGAAGAAATATACAGTAGACTTGTATAGGCCACCAGGATCAAATGGCAGCCGGCGGCAGAGAAAGACAAATTACAATGATAGAAGAGACATAAGTATGTACTGTACGATCAAGGTGAGACCAGTTTCTTTCTTCTTAGAACCCAACTCAAGATTTGAGAGAACGGAGATATATTACTGTAGACAGTGGTACAAATTCAGATTAATACGTTTCATACATTATGAAGTCCCTGTGGAGGAACCCCACCTGAAGCTTTCTGTGTATAAGATCTCTTCTGCTTCCCCTGATACCCAGCCTGCCGAGCTGTAAAATAGATTGGTGTGCCCATTTCAAGCCCGAGGTCCTGTTCCTCACAACATCATTATTCACCATCCCTACCCACTAGATTCGCCACTCGTCACGGAGAAGAATTGCGCTGTGTTCTGACTGATTAGAGGTAACTTGCTCGTCCACTAATTGCTTTTCCTCTACTGATGTCCATAAGACAAAGTGAGATCAATGACTTGCAGTAAACTGCACTTCACTGGAGAGGAACTTATCAGCACCAACTCTAAGAATTGTTGTAGAACCGGAGGACTAGTTTTAGGAAAGGTCCGCTTATCTGAGTCAACAGACAGGTGATGCCCGAGCTGAATGTCTACAGTCATCAAGATGTCATCTGGTTAAGGTTTTGAAAACTTTTTAGAATGTTTTACATCAAGAGTTTATGATATGTCATCGGAAAACTAGATTAGACTGCAAAAACTGAATAAGACACCAAACCAAACCCCAGACTAGAGATCGATTAACCGACTTGGATCAAGGGGAATACTATCATACTCACCTTCCGTTACCTCTTCTGGGCCCCTTCGTGGCCTCATGTTCTATACTATGATCTATAGATAGGTTCCTGGGAGCCCTGACAGTGTTATACACTATGTTTTATATATAGGTTCCTAGGAGCCCTGACAGTGTCATACACTATGTTTTATAGATAGGTTCCTAGGAGCCCTGACAGTGTCATACACTATGTTTTATAGATAGGTTCCTAGGAGCCCTGACAGTGTTATACACTATGTTTTACAGATAGGTTCCTAGGAGCCCTGACAGTGTTACACACTATGTATTATAGATAGGTTCCTAGGAGCCCTGACAGTGTTCTACATTACATTTTAAGACACCTGAAACGAAACAAGAGGTTCTTTATTTATTGTCAACATTTTCTGCAGTCCCTTTATAGACATTGTCAGTCACCGTCACAATCTACATTCTATATCAGTATGTCTTTGGAATGTCGGAGGAACCTGAAGACCCTGAAATAAACCCACACAAACACGTGTAGAACATACAAACTCCTTGCATATGTTGTCCTTGGTTGGATTTGAACCTAGGATTCCAGTGCTGCAAACCACTGAGCCACCGTGCAGCCCATGAATTTATTACAACTCCAGACCCATAAACATATTCCGGTGCTTACCATGACCATGCCCTTTATTTTTTCCTGCCATTTGCAGATAGAATGAATTTATGTCACAGCTGCCCATACAAATAGTACAGACCCGAAGAGCTGAAATTACTGAACAAAGTCAATTCACCCCCCACAATGGAAACCCGAACTCTATCTGCTCAGTAGTCTTGGAAGTGGAGACATTGCCGGTATTTAATGCACCTATCATGGCAGTTTTGCAGGTTCTACAGAAAACTAGTACCCCTGGTCTAGACTGCAGTCCTCTAGTTAAAGAGCCTTGTCTTGGAGAATCATGAGGTCCATAAGCAGTGTCCTCCTAGAAATAAGATTAAAATATTGACACCTCATTACGGTGCTGAGTTTTTGCACCCAGGACAGAAGTGTTGTAGTCAAATTGACTATATCTTGGATCAATCAGTCAGTCCAAATTAATGAGCATGTTTAAATTACTAATAATGACACAGACACTGAGTTCCATATCACATCAGCCATGCCTTGCCGCTTAGCCCAGCTCAGCACAACTGACTCTTTATTGAAAGTTCACACGCTTTAGAGACAAAAAAAGGAGGGGTTACTGCCTCCTTGACATTCCTGAGTTGTCCAGCTTCTATTGGTTTCAGTCCTTTGATGTCCAGCCTTCCTTCGTCCACCCAGACGACCCCCCTTGCTGTAATTTGAAGACTTCTACCACGAGGCATGGCAAACAAGCTCCATCTTGGAAATTCCTTTGTCTCTTTGACTATGCAACCTCACCAAGGAAAAATTAGTATTTCCACAATATAAAGTATAAGAATCTTGATTCATGTCCTCAGACTTGACAGAAGGACCTGGAGTTCGTTTCCCCCTCAATACCCTTTCCAAGATCTTTGACCAATTACCTCCTCTTGCTTACAGTTCCAGTGACAAAATAGAGTCCTCCATAGGTTCCTCCAACCTGGTAGCAATAGCAATAAGACTATGCAAGCTCCTTATCTATATAAGCTGTCTCTATATCATTGAAGTCATATTCCCTATATAGTACATTTGGCAGCTAGTTTTTTTTTTTTTTTTTTTTTTTTTTAGATTTTTCTTAACTCTTTTATAATCCTTTGTTCTTCAAGGCTTGAGGCGTCTGGAGACAATCTGCTCATCACTGGCTGGCAGGTCGTTCCCGTAGGACATGGACAGGTCTCTGATGCTGTGAACGCTCCCTCTGGCACTACCAAACAATTGTTCGCCTTTCAGAAGATTTTAACTTCTGCTTTGGGAGCTTGCTGGGTCTCCATGACTGTTCTTCTTGGCTCTAGCCCTCCTGAGACACAATGCGGGTCTACTTCTGACTCCAAACCCTCCCGCTTCCAGGAGTCCAAGGACTATTCCTAAATGTTGTGACTGAGCCTCTGGCCATACTAAGTATTTATTCACCCTTCATTGCCCTTCACTGATCTGCTCAGAAAGCTCAACAAATCTCCAGAATCTTGAAAACGTTCTTACCAGTGGAACGCAGACGTGCCTTCCTTCCTTCTCTCCGCTGACTTCGGCATGAAAACGGACATCCAGCGGAACTCATTATGATGTGTGGGGTCCATGAATGTCCGTGAGTAACCGGTGTTCGGGTTCCATGGTGGAAACCAATAATGGATATCAGGGCGCATGTTTGAACCTAAGTGTTTACAGTCTGTTATCTTGACCAATTGCTAATGGATACGACCATGAATGCAGGAACTTTCCCTTTATGTCCTGAAAAGGCAGAAGGGGGGAGGAGGCTCCTGCTGCAGCCAGTTGTCTTACAGTCACACCCAAGAGAGTATGGAGGAAGAGAAGGGACAGTGTTGAGCTTCTTGGGTCACCTATGGAAGATTTATTTTTACAGTATTTTTCTCAGTCTGATTAAATCGTAATTTGTTACTAAGTACATGCGTGGCGGTACAAACAAGGTGGCGATATATTGAAAATTTTGTTGCAACCATCAGCTATATTAAAGGGTTCCTTCTAGAGATGAGCGAGTAGTACAGTATTAGATCGAGTGGGTATTTGATTGAATACTGCGGTATTCAAAATATTCGTACTCGATTGATTACTATTAGCTATTCACAGTAAAGATTCCATTCAGAACCAGCGTTGATTGGCCGAATGCTATGCAGTGTATAGCATTTGGCAAATCAACGTTTGTTCTGCAGCAGGCTCGTCCTTGCTAATCGGGAGAGCTGGCAGCTTGCTGTTACGAGGGAGCTTACTTTTTCTCATAGGAATGCATTGAACAGCGTTGATTGACCAGTGTACAGCATTCAGCCAATCTACGCTGGTTCTGCCGGAGGCTCATCTGTGAGGAGGTGGAGTCTAAGATCAGACTACAGCAGTCTCCATTGTGGTCCGATATTAGACTCCGCCTCCTCACAGACAAGCCTCCGGCAGAACCAGCGTTGATTGGCCGAATACTGTACACTGGCCAATCAACGTTGGTCAATTCATTCCTATGACAAAAAAGTCAGCTCCCTTGTAACAGCAAGCTGCCAGCTCTCCCAACTAGTAAGGACGAGCCTGCGTTTATTTGCCGTAAGCTCGTCTTTGCTAGTCGGGAGAGCTGGCAGCTTGCTGTTACGAGGGAGCTTACTATTTTATCAGCGCAACTGCAAGCGCTGTGCAGTTAAAGTGCACGGACCCTATAGACTATAATGGGGTCCCTGCGTTTTAACTGCACAGCACTCCTCCTAAACACTCTCCTCCTGCTACTCGTGGACTTGGTGACTCTCCCCGTCAAATAGTGGTTTCCCCTGAAATGAGCATTTTTTCCCATAGACTATAATGGGATTCGATATTCGATCAAGTTGTTGAATATTGAGGCTCTACTCGAAACGAATCTCGAATACTTCACTACTCGTTCATCTCTAGTCCCTTCCTCAGTCAGATACAGACACTACAATGACCCTGTCCGCCACCATCTCCCGGCCCCTAGGAGCCCAGCAGATAACCTGGAGCTGGCCTCCCTTCGGCTGCTTAGAATTTACAATGAGCGATGAAGACGTTGCTGCGCCTCTGATTAAGCAGACCAGGAATGTAATATCCCGTCTCTGGGGTAACGCTGAATATAGACAAGGCAGCATTTAATCGGCTTAAGAGTAAATGAGTTTTTTGTTGATGGTGTATTTTGGAATAGATGAAGTGAATTCTGCTTAGGTTATGCCTCCCGGAATGTGTGTGATTTGTATTAATGCAATCATAAGTTTTCCCGGTGACAGCTATCTCTTACTCAGAGGAACAATTCACATATGCAAAGCAAGCGAAGTCTCTCCCAGACACACAGGGCTCGTATCTGGGTCACACTCATCGCACTTATATCTATAGCGGGACAACAAATTGCTTGTTTAGGGTGGATAGTGTTGTTCGACCTAGTACTATAACAAGGAGTAATGGAGCCCCGGACCATCCCCAATGGTAGCGTGTACAGGCACATTCCTATAGAAGACCATAGAGATATGGACAGTAGGGTGGCTCTCTGGGTAGCGCTCTTACCATACACCACTAGGGTCCTGGGTTTGCAGATATCAAGGACCACATCTTAATGGAGTTTGTATGAGTTTCCACCAGACACATTGGTCGATGTCTAGGACTAGCGTTGGGCAAACCTCACAAACTTCTTCCCTGATACGATGATGTCATGATCACATGGTACAGCAACAGCTCAGACCCCGTCAAGTAAATAGGGCTGAGCTGAAATACCAAGCGTTGTATCACTCTTGATATTCAATACAGAGGTTGAAGCACTGACCGAACACTGAAGCCTCCTCAACCATGTGATCTGTGGACATCCAAAGTGTTGGTCCCACCAAAAACATATTCATCACCTATCCTAATGCTAGATAGGTATTAGAAAAAATCTTAACTTTTTACATCCAAATTAGATACAATATTGTGATATGTTAGTAAAATTCTTGATAGGCTGCACTTTACATTATCACCACTGGGTGGCCACCTATACACAATTATAGTAGAAACAACTCCTAACGCAGTATCACAAAATCATATTTTTTTTCCAAAGCTTGTCACTCACCTCCAGAGTCAAGAGGAAAGGAATTAAGGATTTGTATACAAAAATGAGGGGTCACACCACCCCTTTAATAGCGATAGAGGAGATCCTGAATCACAAGATATATATATATATATATATATATATATATATATATATATATATATATATATACTGAATATGCACAGCTTTTCTCTGCTGCTGTGTAACACTGATGTTTTTGTATGTGGCAGAGAGTTCTTTGGAATCTTAAAGGGGATTATGGGGATTGTTCATCACCTGAATATACGTCGGGGTTTGATAGTTAGGACCCCTGTGGATCAGCTGGTTGAAGTGACAGCGACTCCCTCAACGCCATTCATTGCTCACATGATCACAGCTCAGTTCCATTGAAGTGAATGCACTGAGCTGCAATACCAAGTACAGCCATTATACAATGAGTGGTGCTGTGCTTTGTAAGTATTGAAGTGGCTGCAGCACTCACCCAAGCCACGGATCACCTGGGGGCCCAGTTGTCAGACCCCTGCCAATCTTTAATTGATGACCTATCTAAGGAA
This sequence comes from Leptodactylus fuscus, assembly GCF_031893055.1. Taxonomy (NCBI): domain Eukaryota; kingdom Metazoa; phylum Chordata; class Amphibia; order Anura; family Leptodactylidae; genus Leptodactylus; species Leptodactylus fuscus. The sequence goes on along the minus strand of NC_134271.1, from coordinate 15,285,003 downwards.
CGCTCCCTTAATGTTCTGGGATCTTAGTGGTATAGATGAGGGATCTACTATGGAGTCTTAAAGTAGATCGATCAGATTGATCACACTGTCCTGTCTGGAGCGGTGACGTGGAAGTGACTAAAGGGGTCGGTAAGTAAAGGGGTCACTGATGTATGCAATCTAAGATGGCAGGAAGATATTTTATGGCAATAGACTGCAGATGTGATTTATAGAGTTTCATGGAATACCAGATGTACTGAAATTCAGCAATCGTAGAATCTACCCAGCGTGTCCGCTCTACCTCCTCTGCAGAAGACTGACATATTTGGAAGGAGACTTTTTCCATCTACTATTGTATAGGCAGCGTTTGATTGACAGCTCCGCAACACTGTTGGCCCGCGATGCTGAGCGTAGACATGTAGGTTCATAGACAAGGATGAGATGTTTTTGACTTGCATGAGATCCCTACAAGACACTGTTTTAATGACCTTGGAGGGGCTCTATAGGCCTGTAACTGAGCTGTAGGGGATGTCAGCCCACGCTGAATAATGGAAGGGGATATAGGAATTTCAGATTTACTTTCTGGTGTTTTAGGAGGTTTATGGTTTAAGCAAGTTGCGCTTAAAGAGAACCTTTCACAACCTCCACCAACTCAAGCGCTTTTCACCCCTTAATAGTTGCCATTTTCACAGATTAAATTTTTTTCTCTTGTCCCCACCATTCCTGAGCAATCACTGCTGTTAGTTTTGGTATCTGATATGCTAACTAGACTCCCTAATGTCAAGTGGGTGGGTGATCCTGATAATGTCACTGCAGTCCAGATGTCAAGGCGGTGACTTTCTAAGTGGGTGGTGTCAGGCAGCAGCAGGCAAAGGGGCTTTGCAATCCGAGGCAGATAGTGTAAGAACTGTAAGTCACTCCCCCTTGCCTGATACCACCCACTTGACATTAGGGAGTCTAGTTAGAAAGTATCTTTCACAGAATCGCGACAGCAGAGTAAGGAGGACTGATCTCCAACAATACCTTTGACACAACCCAACTTGGTGCAATCTTAGCTTCATCATAAAGTCCACAACCCTGGTGCAATGATCACTCAGTAAGGTCGTGCGCATGCTGTAGAAAGGAACGGCATCATAATCGTCGACCAAAGGAAAGCCCCTATTACAAGTGAGTAGGGTTGGGCCGATCTTGAGATTTCAGGATCGATTTTAAAATCCGATCATTTCACGATCGTGAAATTTGCTCGATTGCCGATCGGGATCTGATCTTTCCCGATCCCGATCGCTCAACCCTAATTGTATATTATATAGACAGTGGGGTTAAGCCGATCTTGGGATTTCAAAATCCAATTTTCGATCATTTTCCAGCCGATCACGATTGTGAAATTTGCTCGATCGCCGATCGGGATGCGATCTTTCCTGATCCCAATCGCTCAACCCTGGTGAGGTTACCAAAATCTACAAATATGCGCTAAGACGTTGACCACACACCATATTCCCACTCGCAAAGTCTCCTTCTTATAGACCTTAAGAAGAGCTGAGATTTTGAGTTTTTTTGCCAAGATATTGAGCTCTTTCTATTTCATGTTCTCGACTCTATCAGGAGCTCCTTACAAGACGTCACCGCCTCGGCATCTGGACTGCAGTGAGATTATCAGGATCACCTTGTTCTCTTTTAATAGCCTGACATGCCCAGATCTCGGGAGGCAGAGCTGGTCAGGCATCTTAAGCATGGATTTCGCATTTGAGGCAATCAGGAAGGAATATTATTCTAATTATTGCCGCTGTAGATGAGTCTACCCTAAGGCGAGCATTGGTCTGCTTTTAGACATGACAAAGAGAAGACAGCGAGGTAAAATATTGCACACTTCTCACATAATGAATGGCTCTCGCAAAGTGAATTTCTGAAGATGTCCCTGGTGGACCTCTCGTAATCCCCGGCAGAGTCTACAAAGCTTGGATACCATCTAAAGTTGTGTGACAGTTACAGCCCAATGTATTATGGATTCACTATGTGCTCTTTAGTAGAAAGGAAGACACTATTGCCATAGGGCAGCTTGTGCTGCCAGGTGTCTTCAAGAGAAGGAGATAAGATGCGGCCAACAGGGAGATCTTGGGTCCCTCAAGGAAAGGTCAAGAGAGATGAAGCTTCCATTAACATGACATTACAAGGATGGCTGTGCATGAGAAAATTATAGGGGACGATGTAGTCTGAATAACGTGATCCATCTGACATCTGATGACATTATTATACATCAGTCGTAACAGATTTAAAGTGACTTTCCCTGCAGTCTAATAACCCCCTCCCTCTTTGGTCTGAAGGGACCTCTCCTCACGAATGACCTCCACATCCCAAGTTCTACGACACATATTCATCAAAGACTTCTTAGTAGTTGTTCTACCTTAGAAGGCGTCTATTCTATAAGTGATTCTAAAATGAAACAATGTATCAAAAGTATTGGTCACAATTTATATGTACAGTTCCTATAGAGATGCATTTGTCTTCATGGCTACAGACTACAAACCAATCTGGTGTAGTCTGATCTAGAGATCTAGAAGTTAAAGATGGCTGAGATGGGAATACAGCTCTCCTCCTTTCCATGGGATGGGAATTATTGAATGCCGTTATGGTGTTTCCTCAACTCCCGTTCCCCACTAGGGTAGATACAGAAAAAAATCTGGGGATCTTTTCCCATTCCTGGGAGTGGTTATTCCCATCTCATGACAAAAACCTCTTTAAAGGGATTCTATCATTCATCCCATTTTTAACTAAGCCCACGTTGGAGTAGCCTTAAGAAACGCTACTCTTCCCTTACCTTTAGAATTCTTCTCCGCGCCGCCGTTCGGTAGATATCCCAGTTTTCGTTGTTAATGAGTCTCCAGACACCACAGGGGGCTCCAGTGCCGCCTCCATCTTCATTTCCACCTCTCCTCCCGCGTCACCGTCACTTCTTCATCCAATAGCGCCGAATGCACATGTCCATCATCCATTTTACTGTGGCCTCTCCTGTTCGCGGACAGGAAAATGGCCAACTGCACATGTCCATTGGTCATATTTCTGTGGCTTCTCCTTGGCCTCCCCAATGCTGCGAGAGAACTCTCTTGCACAGTATTGTAAGCAGCCATTTTCTTGTGGCCTCTGGGCATGTGCAGTCAGCTTTGCCCTAGACCCGAGGCCTACAAGTTTGAAGCCGCGAAGTAGACCCGTTCCTGAAGAAGATGGAGGTGGCGCTGGAGAGTTATCTCGCAGCATTGGGGATGCCTCCAGTGCTTTTTCAGCACTGGGGACCGCCCCCAGTGCTGCGAGAGAGTTAATTTGCATCCCAGAAAAAACTGGGATTTCTACGGAACGGCGACGCGGAGAAGACATCTAAAGGTAGGAGGTGAACAGCCTTAAGGCTATTCCTACGTGTTAGGGACAAAAAAATTTGATTTCAATGGTAGAATCCCTTTAAGGCTATTCCGACGTGGGCTTAGTTAAAAACGGGATTCTAATGATAGAATCCCTTTAAGTGTTACTTCACTGTCTTTTCATTCTTCAATCAGATCACAGAGGGGGTAGGTAGAAGGGAGTGACACATAACGACAGCCTCAGACTACACAGGGTTGGTTCGTAGTCTGTAATCATGGAGACACATAGAAACTGTATATTGACCTGATTTGGATTGGACGAGTGAACTGATTTGGATTGGACTGGATTGGGTCACCTACCAAATACTACTTGCTGTTCAGACCCTATTATAATATATGGACGCTCAGGGACGTTGTGGCAACATAATAAACCATTATACTCACCTCTCCTCACCTTTCCCGGGCATCCTCGAGGTGTCCAGCAGTGAAAGATGTAACGTACAATATTTGTAGAGTGGAACTTCCCTTTAACTCCACCAGGCTCATAAAACAATGAGCGCGGGGATATTTTAGAAACGTTTGTTGACTACAGTTCAGACGTTGGAACGGCAGTCATAATCCCCACTTCAGCCGTAATTCCTTCAAATAACAATTCTTGGGTCAGGGTCAAGAATCTGCTACAAATAAGGAATTACATCTTCTGGAACACTTAAGACTTGGGAACAGAGAGGAGTGAAGTTATGACAGTGATTTTAGTTGTCATGATAGATAAACCTCAAGACCACATAAGGTCTTCTTATTGTCTGAGAGATGAACAAGAACCTTTCAAATCTTAGATGTAGCAGAGCTCAGTCTGTCAATTGTAACAGAGTAGTATCGACCACTTGATACAACGTATTGTGTTTACACTTGACTAAATGAGGGATGGAAGTTCAGTAGGGATTTATGGGTGGCAAACTGAATTTTTTTTTTGGAAAATTAAAAAAACAATGAATCCATATCATTATGAACTGGCTCGCTCATCCCTAGTCACCCCTGCTGTATTGAAACGCTTTCAGAACAGGAGTTCAGGACCCCTATTTTAATGATCCATGAGGGTCCCAGTTTTGGAATGGTACGGCTTATAGATTTATCACACACCCATGGATAGGGGATACATGTTGTCCTTCTGGATCTCTGGAAATAATTAATTTAATTCCAAACCTTACAGACAGGTAAAGTAGTGAGGACATACTGTATGCCGCAGCCACCACCCTCCGCATTAGTATACAGCCATGAGTATCCCTCTGCTTTGACTGTACTCCTGAGCACCCTCTCTACTCAGTATACACCCCTGAGTACCCTTCCTACTTAGAATACACCCCTGAGTACCCTCCTTACTTAGAATACACCCATGAGTACCCTCCCTACTTAGAATACACTCCTGAGTACCCTCCATACTTAGAATACACCCCTGAGTACCCACCTTGCTTAGTATAGATTCAGGGGTACCCTCCCTACTTAGTATACACCCCTGAGTACCCTCCCTACTTAGAATACACTCCTGAGTACCCTCCCTACTTAGAATATACTCATGAGTACCTTCCCTACTTGTAATACACCCCTGAGTACCCTCCCTACTTAGAATACACCCCTGAGTACCCTCCATACTTAGAATACACCCCTGAGTACCCACCTTGCTTAGTATAGATCCAGGGGTACCCTCCCTACTTAGTATACACCCCTGAGTACCCTCCCTACTTAAAATACACCCCTGAGTACCCTCCCTACTTAGAATACACCCCTGAGTACCCACCTTACTTAGTATAGACCCAGGGATACCCTCCCAACTTAGTACACACCCCTGAGCACCCTCTATACTATGTATACACCCCTGAGCACCCTCTCTACTATGTATACACCCCTGAGCACCCTCTCTCCTATGTATACACATACCTCCATGTCAATGCAAAGTTAATTGTATTTTTTTCTATATATTTTCTGTTTTTATTTTCTCTAGCTTTCTATTTGATGTTGGTCATCCGATGCTCCAGGAAAGTCCCCCCTATATCTGATTTCATCGACCCTCCCTGATAAATGGAAGCGCCTGATGAGACGGTGCATCGGTGCAGAAATAGGTTAATGTCATTACACAAATACAGACACAATGCTTACACTGCAGCTCGTAAATAATCACTTCTGGGTGGGATGAGCAGTTGAACTTCCTAGAAGAGATAGCCACGGGCAAGACGAGGCCGAGCCATTTATCCACTGCAGCGAGAACTTTGTGCATCGTCCTAATAGCGCGGAAGGAGACGTCAACACAGGAGCTTTAAGAACCGGGGAAGTTGTTCTTTGCTAAGATGCAATTCTGACCTCTATTGCGGTTATCTCAGCCCAGCAATGGCGTTACCATTTTCAAAGCATTGCACACTCTACGGCTCAAGGCACATTCGTTAGGTATCAATTTAGCATGCAAACATATTGTGCTGCCATATGGTACGACCATTCCTAATGCCAGATTATAAAAAACACAACTAATCCACTTAATGTAAAATTCAGAGCCAGTGATGGGTGACGCATACAAAGTCAGCACAAATGACAGAGAATGGGAGTTGGAAAAGTTTTAAGGATTAGGAGCAATGAGTAGTACTGAAGCTTATGTGGCTCTGGGGAGCGAGGGTTCTCATTGAGGAGATGAGGTCGGACCAGCAATGCTTCATGGGTAAAATTATGCAAATGATACTAGTGCCACCTCTAGGTAACAATCTTGTAAGTCACAATTTTGCCCAAAATAGAGGCTTGAAATATGGATGGTTGCATATTAAGGTTTGCAACATCCGGCGCTCCCTTGGGGCCTCTTCCAACCCCTTGGGTCCACCATAGGTGCGGTAATAATGTTTAGGTATACCTGTTAGTAGGACACTAGGGTTGAGTGATCAGGATTGGGAAAGATCAGATCCCAATCTTTGATCGAGCAAATTTCACAATCGGGATCGGCTGGAAAATGATCGGAAATTGGATTTTAAAATCGATCCTGAAATCTCAAGATTGGCTCAACCCTACTGTATATATAATATACAATTAGGGTTGAGCGAATGGGATCAGGAAAGATCAGATCCCAATCAGCGATCGAGCAAATTTCAGCGATCAGGATCGGGAAAGATCGGATCCCGATCGGCGATCGAGCAAATTTCACGATCGCAATCGTCTGGAAAATGATCCGAAATCGATTTTTAAAATCGGTCCTGAAATCTCAAGATCGGCTCAACCCTACTGTATATATAATATACAATTAGGGTTGAGCGATCGGGATTAGGAAAGATCAGATCCCAATCAGCGATCGAGCAAATTTTACGATTGCAATCGTCTGGAAAATCAGTCCTGAAATCTCAAGATCGGCTCAGACCTATTGGATAGGCATTTTATGGCCACGCAGGAGATCATCCTGATTGGAAACCTATTCTTAGCAGGTTTTGAACCCGGAACACGGTCACTGCAAAGCTGTAGTGCTAGCCACCGCACGACTGAGCCACCGTGCAAAGTTAACGCCATTGGGATTATCCTTGGGTGGACCTTCGGGACCAACTGTTGTTGGGTGCCCTGGAGGATCCTCAGCTATCTATTCTATTAGGTCGTCCTCACCTGACATAGTCTTACCGTTACATAGACAGATGCTCAGCTCCACGATTCCGCTCATCTTCACACGCTTCGGATGAGAACACTTCAGAAGAAACAGGAGGCGTGTTTTGATAATTTACCAAATCTTCCATCCCTTTGCTCGAAATGCTTGAGAATAGATTTGAAGGAAACCATTAGGGAATCCGGCACATGTTCCCCCTTCATCCTTACCCCAACTAAGTGGTCCTCGTAATTAAAGTTGTATTGATATTGCCATAAAGGCAGAACTGATTGCTATCTAATGACATTCTCATAATACGCTTCCCCAATCAAACCCGGCGCGGGATGTACATTCTGCTCGCAATTCATTTTCTCATTATCTTAATACTTCTTTCCCCAGTTAATTATTATCAAAGTTCTAACGATGAATGGAAGGGAAAAAACAATCAAGAACAAAAAAGTATATAATAATGGGGCCGGGGAATAGAGTTTTGTTCTTTAAGATAAAACGTGAGGAAGACGCAGCTCACGTCTGGAGAATCGGAGGTAATTAAACAATCTACACCTAAATTTAATTATATATTTTTTTCACATAACGACAGGTTGGAGATGAGCAAAGATTCCAAAAATTTTCCATAGAATTTTCCTAAAAATGTCCAACTTTCAAACTATTATATTCTGGGGTATGAAGGGTAACATAATGTCACTTCCTTAGGCTTTGGGCCAAACTGAACCTGAAACAAGACGTTCAACCATCTCTATTAGAGATGAGGAATTGTCACGAGGGTTCGTGAAAAAGTAATTTTGGGTCCAAAGAGGATATAAAAAAAAATAACAATACTCACCTTTCCTGAGCTCCATTACAGTAGACTCCATTGTTCTGGTCCTCTTATGGGGTCATCTACCCAATCATTGTCCTTAGTGGTGACATGTGGGGGCAACTGATGCCATTGACATGGCGGTTTGGAGCACTGGAGGATGCCAATTGGACTGGTCTTCTTAAGAAAGGTTATTATATATTGGGGTCTCTTCAGGCCCCAGAGTATAATATACAGAAGCCAAGCAAAAGCAATACTCACCTTGGACTCCATTGTCTCCTCCTCTATTTCATCTTCCAGCCTCCAGGTCACCATTGAGGCCTGTGATTGGGCCTCAATGGTCATATGGGGTCTGATGATGATGACAACCACCATGTAACCCACGACCCGATTATTGACTTCAGTGGTGACCTGGGGGATAGAAGAGGACACTGGAACATGGAGGATGCCATGATGGAGCCCAAGATTGTTGAGACAATACTTTGCTATTTTATGCCCCTTTCCTGACCTCCCACTATTATATTCTGGAGTGATTGGAACTCAATGGTCATACGGGGTCTGATGATGATGACAACCACCATGTAACCCACAACCTGATTATAGACTTCTGTGGTGACCTGGGGGCTAAAAGAGGACACTGGAACATGGAGGATGCCATGGTGGAGCTCATGATTGTTGACACAATACTTTGCTATTTTATGCCCCTTTTCTGGCCTCCCGCTATTATATTCTGGATTGATTAGGCCTCAATGGTCATACAGGGTCTGATGATGATGACAACCACCATGTAACCCAATTCCCGATTATAGACTTCAGTGGTGAACTGGTGGCTAAAAGAGGACACTGGAACATGGAGGATGCCAAGGTGGAGCCCATGATTGTTGAGACAATACTTTGCTATTTTATGCCCCTTTCCTGACCTCCCGCTATTATATTCTGGAGTGATTGGACCTCAAAGATCATACGGGGTCTGATGATGGTGATAACCACCATGTAACCCAAGACCCAATTATAGGCTTCCATGGTGACCTGGGGGATAGAAGAGGACACTGGAACATGGAGGATGCCATGGCGGAGCCCAAGATTGTTGAGACAATACTTTACTATTTTATGCCCCTTTCTTGGCCTCCCGCTATTATATTCTGGAGTGATTGGACCTCAATGATCATACAGGGACTGATGATGGTGACAACCACCATGTAACCCAAGACCCAATTATAGACTTCAGTGGTGACCTCGGGGATAGAAGAGGACACTGGAACATGGAGGATGCCATGGTAGAGTCCACGATTGTTGAGTCAATATTTTTCTATTTTTATGCCCCCTTTCATGGCCTTCCATTATTACATTCTGGAGTCTCTTCAGAATTGTGGTTGGCGAACCCTAAAAATTTTGATCATTCAATATTTTTGGAAAATCCATAAAGAACCTGAAATTTTTGGAACATTTATTACACAACCCGTTAGTTACAAATCGGTTTGCTCATCCCTAAACAAGAGTAGTCCCTTTTTTACTATTCTCTTGGGACATTCCAAATTTAAGGTGGGTTATTCTTCTTGTATGAGAGTCCCTAGTCCCAGCTCGAATGGACTATTCTCATTCAGTCTGACGCTTCGCCTGCTCCTCCGCTCATATATTTGGCTGTTTTGATTATTAATTAATCTCTCCTTTGTAGTCATACGGCACCTGCAGTTCCTTAAGTGGCCACTTGACCTTTGACTATCACCCCTGCCCGACGCTCACAGCCGGCTCGACATCCTCACCGTGTCAGATATTTGTCCAAGAAAGCGGCTAAGCCAGTCTAATAGATGAACTAATCATCTGTATCATCATAAATTAATAGGGATGAAGAAGACGGAGACTTAGTGCTCCAATGTCTCCCATCCTGCAATATTTATAAGCATCTGATCGAGCTACACAATAAATGATTCCGCACCAGAGCATCGGGAGACGGAGACATCATGGTAGAACAGAAGAACATGGCGGGAAATGCACGCTATCGTCTCCGCGTCCTCCAGCCCTTCTGCAGAATTCCATCCCAGTGTTTGTGCGCGCGCCATAGCATCTGTTTATTCACCAATTAAAGGCGCTTCTTACTGATAAATTAAAAGCAGCTCTAATTAAATGTGATAATGAAGCTATCAATCTGTGTTACTGAGCTAGAACTAGGATGTAATTAGTTATTGATACAGAGGGATGGTGGTGGTGGTGGTGGTGGTGGGACGCTTGTCGTTCCAAACCCTGAGCTTAGTCTTAAAGGGTTCACAATTTAGTGCCAACGTGTTACAAAATTTCGTAGATTCTACTGAATGTTCTTTAAAGAGGTTGTCTCACGAGACCCAACCCCTCTGCCCTGGAAGTGATGATATAGCCCTGATCTCAATACAACCCAGTCTGTCTGGGATGACATATAGAGACAGACACATTGGACCAAGCCTACATCCACAGAAGATCTGGGCTTGGTTCTCCAAGATGGCGGCGGGAACCATATAAAATGGTCCTGGACACTGGAATTCATCCATCAACAACACTTACGAAGTAGACCTTAGTACCCTTACATTTGGGTCTTCTCCTGGAGCCTGGACCCACTAGAGCAGGGGTGCTCACACTTTTTGAGCATGTGAGCTACTTTAGAAACTGACCAAGGGATAAGATCTACTACCCACTTCTTGTGGGCGGGGGCGGGCCAGGGGCGGGGTCTGTGGGTGGGGCGGAGCGTGAGAGCAGGAGACAGCTCTCCAGTGTCTGCTTGTTCACAAAGCAGGCTGAGAATCATCTCCGGACACTGGCAGGCGGGGCCGCCACAGCCCTGACTGCGAATGAGTGCAAGGCCGCGGCCTGCCAGTGTCCAGGGATGATTCTCAGCCTGCGCTGTCAACAAGCAGACACCGATCCCGCAATCGACCGGTAGATCGCGATCGACGTATTGGGCACCCCTGCACTAGAGGATCCTCTAATACACCTGTGGGACAGTCCGACACTGCACATAAAACCAGGGTGCATTTGTTCTGCCAAATGTGTCAGAATCCAGGGCAATTACACCTTGGTTTTCTGTGCATGCGCAAAGCATCGTGGTGTCTTGGTGCATGCGCAACATCACATCAAGCCTCGAAATGCGCAGTGATCTCTAAACTGTCCACCTGTGCCAAAACTACAACTCCCATTCGGCCCCAACACCTGCACGCTCCAGGAGTTGTAGTCTCATCATATCTAGAGAGCCTTAGGGTGAAGGTCACCGCTCCAAGGAAATAACTTTACATCTTCCATTGAAGTGACTTTAACTCCTCTTTACCGGTGTTAATCCTCCGCCCTCCCCCCTGACTATCCCCGGTACGACTTTTCATCAACGCATTTCTTGCGCCAGCACACAGTCAATCGCCGCCTGAATATTGATTCCGGCAGAACGTGTAAAAGCCACTTCATGAATATTCATTTCCACCGGCCCAATGTAAATATTCTGTATTTTTCCCACATTGGTATGGAGGTAGGAGAGCCAAAAAGAGCATCAATGCAAAATATTCCGCTTTCCGTCCATTCGAGTGTGTGCTTCACTTTTCAATTCTCTCATTTACATCAGTCTTCTTTTTTTTTTCCTTCCATTCCGACACCACAGTATGTAACATCTTATGGAAAATGTGAAAATAATAATTCACATTGAAGTCTCTTCCATACACAATTTTGGTTCTGAGAAGCATGACAAGAGCCGGAGAACAAAGATTGCGGACTCAGGAGCTCAGTAAGACTCTTTTTTTTATTTTTTTTGTGCTCATAATCTCTTTCAGTCCTGTGGAGTATGTGAAAGTAGTCAGCATATTTCAGATAATGTTTCATGGTTGAGCTGAATAGTTTGAACAAAAGTCGTCTTTTCTGGTAATATATGTCCTGCGGAAATATGTTTTCTACATGCGCAGCATAATTTATTCGAACAAAATAATCTGCGGGATGGGAAATTTGGGTCAGCCGTGCTTTGGACGGAGTCCACGGCACTAAAGTTTAGGGGCTTAAGAAGTGCAACTTGCCTGAGAACTTCTCGAAAGTGTACGAAAGGATCTGATAGTAATCTGCTTTTACGAGTATTTTGGGGGTATAAAGGAGGTTTTAGAGGAAAGTTGCAGCTTTCGCACCTTCTAGCAGCCAAAATTCCTTAGAAATATCCTCAGATGCCCATAATTTCTCAAGTCTAATACAGGGAGTAGTAAACTAAGAAATGGGAGGAGGGAGATGCAGCTGCAGATATTCAGTTTATTTGTGTCTATGCTATGAGAGGGAAGAGGGGGCTCTGGATGGAATCTACAGCATTAGACCCCAGCACAAGTGTATGTACTTAAAAAGTGGAACTTGTCTGGGGAGGAACTACTTAAATGTGTACCAGAATATCAGATAGGTTAGGCGCCCATGGGTCGGAAACGCCACAATTTGCCAGTGGCAGAAAAATCATGGCGTTTTACAGTAAGTGCAAAGTGGATGGGATTCTGGCGAATTCCATTCCCACTTTGTGGTAAAAACCATGGTGCGGACACATTGCAATTTCCAAAACCGGCGCGGTTTTGGAAATTGTAGCATGTCAATTATATCTACGAAAATGCTGGCATAGATATAATTGTAACAGAAAGTTCACGGAGTAAAAATCTGCAAACTTTCTGTTTAATGCGCTGCGGGAAGAACCATGATGATGAAGAACCATTTTGGCTGCAGGACGTCCTGTGTTTTGGGGATATAATGAATCTATTAAAGAAAAGTTGTCACTTTTGCACCTTCCAGCAACCTGTGATTCCTTCCCTTCCATACAGCCTTTCTGTAAATATTTGTCACGTTCATGTCAGAGTCCAGACACAAATTCCAGGCTGCAGATTGCACCGCTAAGGAGACAGGGGAAGGAGACTATCCCTGGCACTACGGTGGCTAGCTAGGCCCTGCCTACGGGTGGTGGTCAGCTGTCTCCAAGCTAACCTTGGCCCCGACGACTCCTGGCTCTCTAGCACGAAGACCTGACAGACAGACAGGGCAAGGGCTGCAATAAAGCTAGGGACTGGGGATTCTAGGGTGGTGACCCCTGCAGAAATAAAGGTGCAGCTGCGGACAAACAAACAGGACGGGAGGTGCTGGACAGCTGACACGCAGCACAACAAAGTACAAAACAAGAGGAATGAGGAGAGGGACAGTGGAGAGGTGAGGAAAGGGTAAACACGAGACTGGGGTAAAATAAACTGGAACCCAGCAGAATCCTCCTCCTTCTCCTCCTCCTCCTCCTCCTCCTCTTCCTCCTCCTCTTCCTCCTCCTCCTCCTCCTCCTCCTCCTCCCAGAAGCCCGGATCGAATCCCCGACAGAAACATACACCAACGCATGCAATCAGGTCATGACAATATTAGAATCCTTCTCTAATGTTCATAACCCTTCAAGTATAATATAAGAAGTATTAAACTAAGAAGAGGGATGGAGGGAGATGCAGCTGCAGATTTTTTTCTTTCTTTATATCTTTGCAACTGCATGCTGTGAGAGGGGTCTTTGGATAGCTACTACAGCACAAGTTTATAGGCTTAAAAAGTGGAAGTAGCCTTAGAAGGAATTTCATAAAAGTGTATTAGAATATCTGATATCAAGCAGCTTTGAAGGGTTTTTGGGGTATAAAGAACCTTTTAGAGGAAAACTGAGGCTTCCACACCTTACAACAGGTTTCTTGAAATCTCTCTATAGATGTTCAGAATCCACCTCAATTTCTCATAATATCTCATGTGTATTCCAGGAAGTAGTAAACTAAAAAGAGGGAAGGAGGGAGATGCAGGTGCAGCTTCTCTCTTTTCTTATGTCTGTGGATGAACCTTCTTGCAAAATTCGCCAATCCCTAGTGAATAGTCATATCATTATGATCAAAAATAGTATAACATCTCTATAAACAATTTGGATGCAAATAACCCAGGATCGCACCCTAGACAATAAATGATGTGAGCAGCTCCTCCCTCCTCCCTCTCCTAGCACAGTGAACCCAGCACATGGCACAGAGCATGCTCACTACTCTCTCCCATAGATGTTAATAGGTCATTTTCTAACTTCTTAAATGATGTAAATAAATCCCAAACCTGGAAACTCCTGGACAATCACAAAAATGATGTTAATTTATGAGAACGCTAAGAAGAACATGAACTGCGCGTAGACAGCTGCACACATCCTCCTCTGCTCTCACCCCTGGTCGCAGGTGCTCCTTATACGTTTATTTCCTGCCAAATGCAAAACAAATGTGGGATTTGCTCACAGAGTCTGACACCTGCTCCCCCTCCACAAGTGTGAAATCATGTAGAGGCATGTCTAGGGGTTGTTTCCCATCTGCACTCACTCCTATAATCAGAACTATGTATGGTATACATGTAGAGATATAGGGGCGCAGTGACCTAGTGCTCAAATCAAATTAATCAATTATTTATCCCATTCTTATAAGATGTCATGGGAAAATCCATTATCTTCTTTCCGCCTGACTTGGCTTAAAGAAATAGCAGTCAACACATGGCAAAGGTTTCTTCCCGTGACTCTCGGTAACAATAAGGTCTCTACATTGTGGCAGCCACTGCCGGCTGTTTGCAAGGATTTTACATTGTGGCGGATCTATCATCAGTGACTTCCTAAATGCTGTTCCATACTTGCTAACATTTGTGGAGCCTTGTCCAGAAGTGCATCATAAAAATTTCAGGGATAGACCATTTCCCCATATGATGGCTTGCTTGGTGATGGTTGGAACATTCTGCTGGAACTGGGAGATTTGCAAAGTCTTCCGGTATTCTAGCAAGTTCCCAGGAGAGTTGGCAAGTATGTTCCTCGCCCATTGCAAAATGGTTGAGCTCATCCAGAGTACCCCAGGTGGAAGAAGCCCTGGAGATGATCATCACCAGGTAACTCTAAGCTCTCACCTTGTGGCCAGGGTCCCTGTCTGATGATGGGTGTTGTCTAAAAATGGGCGAACCTTGCAAAATTTGTTTTGTGAATGTTTGCTAGATTCACCCATCTGTGCTCTCTTCAGATGTTAGAGCATAACATGCAGATGCCCTGGGGAGGTGCGGAAACATAATAAACTCTGATACTTACCATACCTCACTTCTCTTGGGCTCCATCATGGTCCTCTTCCATCCTCTCCCACCCCAGAAGTCTACTGAGACCTGTACACACTTGGAGCCCACTGACGTCATGGCACTTCATGACTTTGTGCACCCCATTTGATCTCCCCAGACTACACAGTGATTCATGTGAACCCCCAAAATATAGAACTCTTGAGCAACACTGTTTTCCACTGACAAGGCAATGAGGAGAAGAGTCACATTCAAAACACTGAGATCGAAGCCTAGTCAATAAATCACATCAGAAAGTCCAAGGATAATCCTGCACTAGGTCCTAGGGCCATGATGGCGAACCTATGGCACGGGTGTCAGAGGTGGCACTCAGAGCCCTCTCTTTGGGCACCCATCTGTGGAACAGATTATACTGTATGGGCCAGTTTACAGCAGATTATACTGTGTGGGGCCAGTTTGCAGCAGATTACACTGTGTTGGGCCAGTTTGCAGCAGATTATACTGTGTGGGCCAGTTTGCAGCAGATTATACTGTGTGGGGGCCACCGTGGAGCAGATTGTACTGTGTGGGGCCAGTTTGCAGCAGATTATACTGTGTGGGGCCAGTTTGCAGCAGATTATACTATGTGGGCCAGTTTGCAGCAGATTATACTGTGTGGGCCAGTTTGCAGCAGATTATACTGTGTGGGGCCAGTTTGCAGCAGATTATACTGTGTGGGGCCAGTTTGCAGCAGATTATACTGTGTGGGGCCAGTTTGCAGCAGATTATACTGTGTGGGGGCCACTGTGGAGCAAATTGTACTGTGTATCGGCCACTGTGGAGCAGATTGTACTGTGTGGGGGACCTTCACTATTTTTATCACATAGTATCTGTTTTATAGCAGACAAGTGATATTATTATATTACAGACCGTCCGTCATTGTCCACAATTGTGGATCCCCACAGTATTAAGGTTAAATTGCCACGTTGGTGCTTTGTAATAAATTAGTGGGTTTTGAGTTGCACTTTGGGCACTCGGTCTCTAAAAGGTTCGCCATCACTGTCCTAGGGAGATAGAGGCCAAAGTGTAGACTTTAGAGAAGGGGACAAGGTGTTATGCCTATATATTGGGATAAGTATCTTTCTCCTGTCAAGGGTATATACTGGGAGCCTTGGCCAAGTGATGACCACCCATGGGCAGGATCCATTACAGTGCAGGGCTCAGGCCCACCAGACAGTCTCATGATCCGGATCTAGTAGTCAGACTACTATGAGTAATATTGTATTTACTACAAAGAAGGAGAGAATCCAGCAGAACGATGAGATGACTTCTCCAGTCTCCAGTCTTCCATGGCAGGGGACAAATTCTTAATTACCACAACCAGTATCATGGCCATGTCAGGAACAACTGAGTGCTATTACACAACTACCTGCTCCACTGCCAACAAGTGATGGAAAATCACTTTCACGCATGACTTGTGTACAAACAGGCCCTATACAGACTATTATTATAGGAGGAGACGACACAAGCAGACGGCTATTCCAGAGAGTAGTCCGGACTACACAGGTAGATTGTTGTTATAGGGGGACACTCCAGATTACACATCTGTTATCGGAGGATACTCCCGACTACACAGACAGACTGATGGTATAGGGGGCGCTCCAGACTACACAGACAGACTGCTGTTATAGGGGGTGGTCCAAACTACACAGACAGACTGATGTTATAGGGGGCGCTCCAGACTACACAGACAGACTGCTGTTATAGGGGGCGCTCCAGACTACACATATAGGTTGTTGTTATAGGGGGCGCTCCAGACTACACAGATAGGTTACTGTTATAAGGAGCATTCCAGACAGACTATGCAGGGCCTAATAGGTGAAGTATTTAGGATCCTGCAATGCCGTTGCACCCGGACAGTCCCCGTCTTCATGTGCACCCGCGAATGTAGTGAACACTATTATGTAGCAGCTACACTGAGGCAGCAATGGGGACACAACAAACAGGGCAACAATCAAGTTAAAGGGGAATCCACCCAATTACAATAAGGGATAACACCCACACACTCCCTTACGGGCCCCTTTCCAGCACTGTAATATCTTAGCTATATGCAGTGTGTGAATACCGCAGGATAATGCTGCATAACCTGGTCGGGAGCTGTAACTCTAATCCGGTGAAATAAGCAGCCGCTTCTTCAGAGAAATTGTCCTTGCGATGACAGGGAAGCCTCTTCATTATTACTTGGCAGAGATTTTGAGTTACCGATGTACTAAAGTGGAGAGCGGGCGGACGTGCCTGTCTACTAGACACCTGCTGAGGACGCTCTTAACCCGTAATCTGTGTGACAATCTGGATTTAATGGAGATAAAAGTAAAGATAGAACTTGCTGATTTACATTACACTCGCCTTCTAGAAGCAATAAAGGGTCTGGGAGACGGGGCCATAAATGGTTCCCATACCGGGGCGTGCAGATTTATACAGCTACTATTAAATGGGTATTGAAGGATGTAAAGAATCGGTGGAGGTGGCGAAAGGTTCCCTTTAAGTCAATGCAATATAATCCTAGCAAGCAGTAAGTTATACTGGGTATGTACGGTATGAATCCCATCCTGACATTAGTATGAGGCTCTTCCTGCAGGCAGACAGCTACAAATAGCCTCAGGGCTTCCTTGTGTCCTGTTGCCCTCAGTATTGCCCCGAGAGCGATGCCTCGTGGCGGTCTACAGCAGGCTGCAAACACTCCCTTTGTTCTAGTCATTATTTCTTCTTAATATTTCATTGCTATCCCCGATGTAAAATTAATAGTATTAGATGAAATGTGGAGACTGACAACGTGAAAGAGATCACTAAATACTGCTATAATAATAAAACCTTCATACAATTCTAGGTGGCTGTGACTGGATGACTGTTACGCCTAGGGAATCCAGACTACTGGGATCAGCAAACTCGAGGGAAACTTGGTAAGTGTTCAATTTCCCTGCAGTGCCCCCGCAGGGGAAATAAGGAATTGCACAGGGAAGAGTGGAAATAATAAGGAGCCTTTATAATGCATGGCTGTAGCTGACCCTCCAGATAGATACTCACTGTAGATACGGTTAACACCTTGATGTCCTATAAAACAAACCCTAATCTAGTAGTCCATGGAGTCCTTATAGAACATATATATATATATATATATATATATATATGTATATGGGGTTCTATGCCAGACCTATAATGTCTAGTTCAGTAACTAGAGAGATTTATCAATTTGCTTTTCAAGTTTAAGTCAGGCCATAGACAATAGATCAAAGCTGGCCAAATCTGACCATTTTGGTTGACACTCTTTCTTCTTGTGGGACCACCTTATCAGGTGTAAGGACACTTAAAGGTCATGCCTTTGGAAGGTAGCTCCCTAGAAATCCCTGTCTGACTTGTAAAGAATTCTTCGGATGGGACTTGGGATTACCAGAAGAACTGGTTCACGAATATTTGTGAGGTTCGCCAAGAAAATTTGTTCCACACCCCAAAGTATAATAGGTCAAGGTCCAATGAAGGTGAGACAATAGTAAACATTTATACTCACCATCCCTCACCTCTTTTGGGCACCCTCTATCGGTCTCCTCAGTGACATGATGTGCCCGGGGTCACCACTGGCATCCAATCGTCATGACTAGAGATGAGCGAGTAGTATTCGATCGAATACCTCCCCGCCATAGGTATTCGTGTAAGCGGCCGAACACCAAGGGGTTAAACGCCTCAAATATTTATTTGATGCACTTAACCCCTTGGTGTTCGGCCGCTTACACGAATACCTATGGTGGGGAGGTAGTCGATGAAATACTACTCGCTCATCTCTAGTCATGACGCTCAACGTGCCCTTTTAACGCCAGGTGCATGGTGTCACCAGGAGAACCCTGGGCACCATGAGGTGATCCAAAAGAGGTGAGAGAAGGTGAATGTACTGCACCAAATACTCAGCTGTGAGGGCTGTCTACTACCAAAGACACATCTGCAGACGAGAAGAGGAAACTCTACATTCTACTGGGAGAAGAAGGGGCCACTGTGGACATTGCTGCCCCATACGTGGCCAGCTGTCACCAACTAAGAAGTAGATGAGAAGCATGGACTATCAAACCCCCCATAGACTATTAAACGCCCACCCACCACCCAAAAGACCCCATGGACTGTTATACCCCAAATCACCCATCCCACCCCCCCACACAGCTGTCATCAACCAAGAGGAAGATGAGACCCCACGGACTGTTATACTCCAAACCAACCAACCCCACTCCCCCATACCCACCACTCTCTCCCCCAACCCTAACTCTCCCCCTCCCCCACTCTACTAGCTTTGGCAATGCCAAATATCCACTCGGACGTGCCAATAAAGCTTGTTTGAGATATATATATATATATATATATATATATATATATATATATATATATATATATATTTTCACCACTATTGGGGGACTGTTGAGACTGTTTGCGGACTCTAAGGATACTTTAAGGTATTCACCAGAGCCTGCCAGAAGGCAGGTTGGACTTGTTTGCTTGGAACCAAACACCAGGGTCAGCCAGGGTTCAAAAGCCAGGGTCCAAAAACCAGGAGACTAAAGGAATAGCCAAAACAGAAGCAATTGAATGCCAGGCATCATGGCCGGGAGGTGTTAGATAAAGCCAAATCAGTAGAATGAGCATTAAGTAGGTAAAAAAAAAAGCCAAAATCAGGAAACTAGGAGAACTACACAAATAGTATGAGCTATTAGACTTGAGTTCTAAGAACCCTGGAGCCTGGATACATGAAGAAATCACAGGCAATTAATCAGTGTCAGAGCCAGGTGTAAAAACCCTACCTCAGACCTGGATGGGAGCCATTGAGCATCGGCAAGGAGCCCAGAAGACGTGAGGAAAAGCAAGTATCACTGCTTATTATGTTTCTGCACTTCCTCTAAGCCTCCGCTTATTGAAAACATCCCAGAGCATCATACTGATTCATGGGTGGTGAAGGGTCAAACCTGAAATTTTTGAAAAAAAAAATAATCCGGCTCATCACGAATGGGTTTTCTTATCTCTAAAGATGAGTATATTAAGCTCTGGTCTTAATATTATGGGCCTCGGCGTGCCAAGATTATTGAAAGGATTTTTGGTTTTGGAGGTCCCTCAGGCGATAGTAGATCTGATCCCCGAACCCCGACCCACTCAGCACACAAAAGTATCAAGTTGTTTAGAAAAAGTACATAGTGGATCACTCTCTGGTAGTGATGCATCACTTTTGCTCTAGAAACCTGGTGTAAAAAATTTTGTAAATTCCCCCCATTGTGTCCAGACAGTTCTTTGTCTTATGCTCCACCCTCTGAAAACTTTAACATTTGCAGACTTCCACCATTTCAGGTCTTTTCCTACAACTTTAACACAGAAATGTGATGCTGTCATATTTTGGTTCCATCAGAAATAGCTTCTCCTTGGTTCTCAGAGTTTGGTCATCTGGTTCTATGAAGTTCAACGTCTTGAAGTTCTACTTTAGGACAGTATTCTGAATGATCAATTTTCAAATGTTAAAATTTAAAAATTATGCAGTTTGCACAATTTTTACAATATTGAGACGTTCCAATGGTTCAACCAATTTGGATAGCCAAAGATCCCAGTCCGTGTTTTAGAACTACCAGGGGGCAAATTCTAATGGACGGAACACGGAAGTTAACCCTTTACCAAAGTATTGCCCTTTGCTTGCCATTCAGAGACCTTGTCCATTGGTTCTCATTTTTCTTGGCTGTCCATGCTCGCCGTCCCTCCTTATCCTCCGTTCTTCCTCCCTTCCAATGTCATGTATCTCCCCATACTTTCCACTGTCATTGCTCTCCTTATCTCTGTCCTGTATATTAGTATCTGTGACATTATTAATCATACAGCAGATCTTATGAATTCCTGAACTGAGAGGATTGAGGAAATATCTATTTCGAATTCCTAAAAATTCTCGCCGATGTTATCTCCGGTAATCCAGCTTTACATAGCAAATTATAAATATCAAACTATATTTCCTCGCAAAGTTCCTTGACATGAAAGATTAATGCACCTAAGTCTATTTACCCTGATTATATCTTGCAGATTACTTACTGGAGAACACACTGTATCATCAGATCTTACTCGACAACTTGTGGCTTTGTCCTTGACTTGACATTTGGTATATTGAGTGCTTAGAGGAGCACGCGAGACAAGGCGCTGAGACGGCAGCATGAAATATTGAGTGGCAATACAAACTTTCTTAGGATCTCGGAGCTGATTCGGCAAATAATTTTCATTTAGACCATTGTAATGGTGGTTATTGGTCTTCTTCATGGTGCCACCTTCTAGTGATGGGTTAGAAGATCTGGGGTCTGTTAGAGTAACCTCTTAAAGATGTGAAATGTGGTCAAGGGGTCACTTCTACCCCGCAATAAAGTATGGTGATGTTGTCTACTAGTTGTCGCTGCCGAGACAATCCATACACTTTGGTAGCAGCTAAATTGATGGGTAAGGACCTTCTGGCAATTCCCAATCCTACTTTGGATTGGTCAGAACCAGGGCAACATGAGGAACGTGCCCAATGTACGTGTATTATAATGCTGGAATCATGGACTAATCACCATTAGCTTCTCCACCAATGTTGGCGGTGGGGCTGGACTTGGCCGGTACCATGTTGACTGATCATGACCAATGGACTGGTCCTATAAATGAATGATATGAACAGCAAAGAACAACACTTCTTCTGTCTTGAGGACCTGCAGTGGAAGGCCATGTGACCGCAGGTCCTTTAGGAAGTATAGGCCGTGGTTATGAGATATCAGACAACTAGGCCTGAAGCCTGCCCGGATCGTGGAGAGGTAAGTAACAGTGTTTTTTATGTTTCTTACCTCTCCCGGTCCGCCGATCATTATACTCGAGGGTCTGAAAAGACCCCCGAGTATAATGATAGTGTTTGTGGGGCCCGTGGTGCTACTTACTGATCCTGGCCCTGCCAGGATCGGTAAGTAAATAGGGAGTAACTCCAGCCGCTAACAGCCTATTAAGTAAAAAAAAAAAAAAAAGAAACCGGTAGCGGCTTTCGCCAGGCCCCTAATTTCCCGGGCCCTGTGGCAGTTAGTTACGGTAGTTACGCCACTGGGGGCAGAAGGTCCACAGAGGAAAACTCTGTGGACTTACTGTGAAAATCGTGATGTGTTTCCACCATGGCTTTTCCCGCAATACTTTTTGGCTCTAGCTCGCAACATGGGTGTTAGCTAGGGTTGAGCCATCGGGATTGGAAAAGATCAGATCCCGATCGGCGATCGAGCAGATTTCACGATCTCAATCGGGATAGGCTGGAAATTTCAAGTTCGGCTCAACCCTAAAAGTGACTTTTCTCATAGAGAAGCATTGACTAGAGTTGAGCGATCGGGATCGGGAAAGATCGGATGCCGATTGGCAATCGAGCAAATTTCACGATCGGGATCGGCTGCAAAATGATTGGAAATTGGATTTTAAAATTGATCCTAAAATCTCAAGATCGCTAGAGTTAGCCTAAAAATTTGTGTCAAATTCTGCCATGTGAACATACCCTAAATAGGAAATCAGATGTTATAAAATTAACCACTTTTTGCCAAAACTCACTGAAACGGAATGTGAAACAAAATTGTGAAAATTTTTCGTGACTTTTGGCTTACAAAGGGCACCCGTGGCAAACTGACTGTACTGAGGGATCCATGAACAAGGTTCAATAAAATAGTCTCCTTCGCATATAGTTAGTATGGGCTTAGTAAATGCGCCCCGGTAAATCCTACAACAAAGGTAATTGGTTAGTTCCTATTAGGATACGGCATTGTACGGCGCATGGAGGGTACACCTGGGTGCACAGTGGTCTGGTGGGCACTGGAACGGCGATGGAGAGCTGCACAGGCGTTGCCCCTTTAATATTGAAGCATAAAAATGCAAGTTTCTATCTTATGTCAGAGTTTGTTGCTTTAGCATTTGCTAAATCAGGCGTCTCATCTGTAGCAAGGACAGGTGCCAGGCCGCGCGGCATATTGGTACAATCAGGAGGCAAACGCAGGCCAGGCATTAATAAACAGCATAATCTGGATCGCATTAAGTCAGGCCGGGCACAGCGTGATTTAGCATCCAGCTGAGGCCGGGAGTAATCAGGACGATCAGAATATATCACAGTGGACATGGAACGCGGGGAGACGGCCAACAGCTGAGATACTGATGTATTAGCGGAGGGAAGATGATTTCCATCATTGTAGCCAAGTGACCCTCATCTCCGCCGAGAGCCCCATGTTTCAGCAATTTGTCCCTTCATTTTTCTTTCCCTTGAAATTTTTCAAATTTGTACAACTTCACAATAAATCTCCGCACCGTGACTGCAGATCTCTGCTTATAGGAGTCTCAAATCTGCAGCGCGGCCTGGATGTGTGGATGGCGAGACATGAGGAGGGTTTAAAGGGAGTGTCAGCAGAACCCAATGTGTCAACCTAGCCCTGCAGATAGATAGGTTAGTGTCACCATAACCCAATGTATCCCCCCAGCCCTGCAGATAGATAGGTTACTGTCACCAGAACCAGTATATCACCCCAGTCCTGCAGATAGATAGGTTACTGTCACCAGAACCAGCATATCACCCGAGCCCTTTAGATAGATAGGTTAGTGTCACCAGACCCAGCATATCACCCCAGCCCTGCAGATAGATAGGTTATTGTCACCAGTACCAGCATATCACCCCAGCCCTGCAGATAGATAGGTTATTGTCACCAAAACCAGCATATCACCCCAGCCCTGCAGATAGATAGGTTACTGTCACCAGACCCAGCATATCACCCCAGTCCTGCAGATAGATAGGTTACTGTCACCAGAACCAGCATATCACCCCAGCCCTGCAGATAGATAGGTTACTGTCACCAGAACCAGCATATCACCCCAGCCCTGCAGATAGATAGGTTACTGTCACCAGAATCAGCATATCACCCCAGCCCTGCAGATAGATAGGTTACTGTCACCAGAACCAGCATATCACCCCAGCCCTGCAGATAGATAGGTTAGTGTCACCAGAACCAGCATATCACCCCAGTCCTGCAGATAGATAGGTTACTGTCACCAGACCCAGCATATCACCCCAGTCCTGCAGATAGATAGGTTATACTGTCACCAGAACCAGCATATCACCCCAGCCCTGCAGATAGATAGGTTATACTGTCACCAGAACCAGCATATCACCCCAGTCCTGCAGATAGATAGGTTATACTGTCACCAGAACCAGCATATCACCCCAGCCCTGCAGATAGATAGGTTACTGTCACCAGAACCAGCATATCACCCCAGCCCTGCAGATAGATAGGTTAGTGTCACCAGACCCAGTATATCACCCCAGTCCTGCAGATAGATAGGTTAGTGTCACCAGTACCAGTATATCACCCCAGCCCTGCAGATAGATAGGTTAGTGTCACCAGAACCAGCATATCACCCCAGCCTTGCAGATAGATAGGTTACTGTCACCAGAACCAGCATATCACCCCAGTCCTGCAGATAGATAGGTTACTGTCACCAGACCCAGCATATCACCCCAGTCCTGCAGATAGATAGGTTATACTGTCACCAGAACCAGCATATCACCCCAGCCCTGCAGATAGATAGGTTACTGTCACCAGAACCAGCATATCACCCCAGCCCTGCAGATAGATAGGTTAGTATCACCAGAACCAGCATATCACCCCAGCCCTGCAGATAGATAGGTTAGTGTCACCAGACCCAGTATATCACCCCAGTCCTGCAGATAGATAGGTTAGTGTCACCAGTACCAGTATATCACCCCAGCCCTGCAGATAGATAGGTTAGTGTCACCAGAACCAGCATATCACCCCAGCCCTGCAGATAGATAGGTTAGTGTCACAAGACCCAGTATATCACCCCAGCCCTGCAGATAGATAGGTAACTGTCACCAGACCCAGCATATCACCTCAGCCCTGCAGATAGATAGGTTAGTGTCACCAGTACCAGTATATCACCCCAGCCCTGCAGATAGATAGGTTAGTGTCACCAGAACCAGCATATCACCCCAGCCTTGCAGATAGATAGGTTACTGTCACCAGAACCAGCATATCACCCCAGCCCTGCAGATAGATAGGTTAGTGTCACCAGTACCAGCATATCACCCCAGTCCTGCAGATAGATAGGTTAGTGTCACCAGTACCAGTATATCACCCCAGCCCTGCAGATAGATAGGTTAGTGTCACCAGAACCAGCATATCACCCCAGCCCTGCAGATAGATAGGTTAGTGTCACCAGTACCAGCATATCACCCCAGTCCTGCAGATAGATAGGTTAGTGTCACCAGTACCAGTATATCACCCCAGCCCTGCAGATAGATAGGTTAGTGTCACCAGACCCAGCATATCACCCCAGTCCTGCAGATAGATAGGTTAGTGTCACCAGAACCAGCATATCACCCCAGCCCTGTAGATAGATAGGTTAGTGTCACCAGTACCAGCATATCACCCCAGTCCTGCAGATAGATAGGTTAGTGTCACCAGAACCAGCATATCACCCCAGCCCTGCAGATAGATAGGTTAGTGTCACCAGACCCAGTATATCACCCCAGCCTTGCAGATAGATAGGTTACTGTCACCAGAACCAGCATATCACCCCAGTCCTGCAGATAGATAGGTTAGTGTCACCAGAACCAGCATATCAACCCAGTCTCCCGGCTGTCATGGCAATGGAATGCTGGCCCTGGATTTTGTTCCAGGGACTGACAGTCCACCCCAAAATGGTGGCACCCATGTGCCGCCATGAAAATGCTGACCGAGATACCAGGGACCTTAATGCCACGATCAGAGCAGGCACTGATTGTGGACATTAGTACGGGTCTGTGCTGTCTAATACAGCAGACATCAAGCGGCCATAGTTAAATACCCGGCGGCCATGTTATAATACCTAGCTCCTCTCCTCCATACTATTATAGTGGATGTCAGGAAGGGATTAAATTGCTAATATCTTAACAAAAAAACACAAGAAAATCCAATGAAAAGTCATTGATACATTTTTCTAATGGTCGTTTTTTGTTGTCTTCTCGCTGCAGCAGTTTCACCAATTGCAGAAGTTCGGGTTAGCTCTGCTACATCTGGATTTTATAAAGTTGCAAAACTTTTCTTTCTGTAAAGATTGAACATTAATTTACAAAACTTTCTTTTATGTATTTGTAAACCCCAGAAATTACCATCTTCACATCCCCTGACAGTGATTGATATGTAATGGCTTTCTATGAGAGGAGACAATTGTTTGCCTGACTATGGATATCATAAAAAGACTGACAAGCGGATCTGTAAGTGATTGCACTTTCTGAGCCCGTATCTGTATAATCTGTAAATTACTCTATTGGTGCGTATAAGGGTCTGTGTCCTATAGAGCTTCCGACGGGCCCCCAGCAGGGGTATAACCAATGGGGACACAGCATAGCAGTTACAACTGGACCATATTGTTTGAATATGCACCCCCCAAAAAAACTTGTCCCCCTAGTTATAACTTATTTTCCATAAATGAATAGTACAGGTGAATAGAAGAAACCCCCCCTCCTCCTGAAATCTAACACCCTTTGTGCCTGCTCTGTGTATATATATATATATATATATATATATATATATATATATATATATATATATATATATATGCATCCTTCAAAAATGTTTTTAAATTTGCTTTGACAAAGGAGCCTTGCGCTTCGAAACGTTAGCCATTTGTCATCATTATGAGTTAGCCATTAAAAAGGTATCAACTACTGAAGATTACCAAGTTTTCGTGTTTTTTTATATTTCCAACCCACTGGCTAACACGGTACAACAACGAACATTTCCCTTTACCACATAGAAGAAACTTTGTAATAGATCTTCTTAAAGAAATCTGTCTCCTTCTCCACTTACTAAGCTGTTCTCCTTCTCCTTATCTTCAACCTGACTGCTCCATAGTCAGCCTCATATACAGAGCTCTATGGAGAAGGGAGGGGAGGAGTAAGAGGTTGCTGTCGGCTGATTAATTGAATTATTGTCATATTCTGTGCACTTCTAGCCTCTTATCTACAAACCTAGTAGTGTTAGAAGAGCAGCAACAATTATTTGAGTGTTTTTTTCCGTAGAAAGTAATTCAGCCTGATAAGTGGAGAAGGAAACAGATTTCTTTAAGAAGATCTATTACAAAGTGTCTTATATTCACTTATACTATTCATTCATGAGAAGCACTGTAACATCAACGGGCAATAAGCGTGTATTCACATTGTGGTTGCTGTGTGCATTTACATATGTGTTGAGAAAGCTGCCAATATATATGTTAATAATATTCCTTAGCCCCTCCCCCTTGACCCGAAGGAGGTCAGTATTCTTGCTCTTTTTTCCACTGCATACAGTAACATAGTCAATTATACTTCTGTATTTAGAGGCATATTACATATACAGTGTGAATAAGTCCTTACTGGGTGGTAAACATTGTCTACAAGAAGAGGGGCCAGGCTGCCTGTCTGCACATACAGAGAGCTATGGGACCTCGGCAGAGCATTGCCGGCTTCACTGACAGCTCCCCCCTCCTCGTTCTGCTGGTGTCGCTGCATGGGGAGTGTCATCGCTGGTTTCCCAGTCCCGTTGCAGCCGCGTAAGTAGGACAGGAAGGGGGGGGGGGGGGGGCAAGATTTAGTAGCTTATAGAGATGACACAATGCTCAGCAGCTGACCAGGCATACAAAATTAAAAAATAAATAAATGCTGCGCCCTTAGCCACACCATTTAACGCTTCCTTTATATGTCCCATTCTTGGCTTCGGCTAAAAAATTCTGCAACAAAAACTCCTTGTGTGTCTCAAGTCTTGATTTTTGCAATTGCAATATTTTAATAGCCGTCCCTCCACTGATTCCTGGACAGTTGGAATTTTTTTCTCTAGCCCCCGCCGATCCTGAGCAATCAGTGCTCTTAGTTTCAGCACAATGAATTTCTAAACTGTCATGTATACAGTCCCTTTCATTCTGCTTCAGCCCAGGACCTCCCACTTGACCTGAGAGGGGATACTTGTGCTGCAAATTACAGAAATAATTGCTCAGGAACGGTGGGGGATTGAGAATAAATTCCAATTGCGCTGGAATTAGTGGAGGGTAGGGTTGAGCGTTCGGGATCGGAAAAGATGGGATCCCGATCGTCGATTGAGCAAATTTCACGATCGGCTGGAAAATGATCGGAAATCGGATTTTGGAACCTCAAGATCGGCTCAACGCTAAAAGTGACTTTTCCCATAGAGAAGCATTGACTAGGGTTGAGCGATCGGGATCAGAAAAAATCAGATTCCGATCGGTGATCGAGCAAATTTCACAATCATGATTGACTGAAAAATGATCGATTTTAAAATCGATCCTGAAATCTTAAGATCGGCTCAACCCTAGTGGAGGGGGAACTATTGAAGGATGGAAAGAGGGAGTTGGTGGAGGTGGTAAACGGTCCTGTTTATACTGTACATATAAGCTCCCTTTTTCCTAGAATCTACACCCAGGTGTCTAGCAATATAGATGTATCAATGTGTGCCAAATAATTGCCAAAGCCGCACCATGTT
Source organism: Leptodactylus fuscus (assembly GCF_031893055.1). Lineage (NCBI taxonomy): Eukaryota > Metazoa > Chordata > Amphibia > Anura > Leptodactylidae > Leptodactylus > Leptodactylus fuscus. The sequence continues at coordinate 15,256,647 of NC_134271.1, read as the reverse complement.
CATTCTAGAGTCTTATCATACCCACAGTAGTGAGGGGATATCGTCACTCCATAGGGAGAGACCACCATTTAGGTGTGTGGAGTCTTATTAAGCCATGAGCAAAGGAACATGGGAAGAATATGCAAATCTGACTTCCATGATGTAATTAGGCTGCCCGTGCTTCAAGTATGCACACCAATAGAGGGCGCTGACTGAGAATGTGCAAGTCTATCCTCCATGATATAATTAGGAAGACAGAGTCTCAGTCAAGCAAACCTATAGAGGACGCTCCCTTTAACATCATGCCGACCTTCTCAGAGGCCTATGTTTGCAATGATGTCCCCCCAACCCTGTCTAAGCCTCTCACCTCTGCTAGATCATTCCTCTCTGCGCCAAGCTGATGAGATGCAACACATTGAAACAGCTGTCCTTGGCTGAGAGACTGTACCTGGTAAAATCCCAACATCATTGCAAACATCATGGAAGTCAGATTTGCATATTCTTCCCATACCCACAGTAGTAACTCAAGACCAATTTATGGAAGTGGGGAAAGGTCTCCTTTAAGACCTTTATAGCCAAGCCATGTAACAGCTGTCTTGTCAACTGTGAACAGTTTATGGAGATACCCTTTAAATGACCAACAGAGCTCTGCTACATCTCCACCTTCTATGCGATACATTGTAATTCCACAAATCGAACCAAACATTCTCTCCGAGCTAAACTATCTGAACCCGCTTCAAGGAGACCTTCAGTAGGACGACGGCGAATTTTCCATCTGCCCATGTAAAATGGAGTGATGAGGTCCTTTACATTCCCGGGACGCGGTGGCGGCTGACTCGCACGATGAGACCTTTGACCTTAGGCTTTCAGACTTTACCTTTGTCCCTCTGTGGAGCCCTACAAACCTCTTTATGTAAATGGCTTCTCGGCCACCTCTGACCCCAAACTACGCTGCAAAAATAGTTTTCTCGCTGAAGTCTGAGAAGCGATTGGATGTGTCACATGGTCGCAGCCGTGTTAAATATGTATAACCGCCTTCGACGCAATGCACAGCAGGGTTAACATATTCCTCTCCCTGTCATTTGTACGAGGCCGCATCTGACCTCCCGTGCCCCCTCCCCCCGGCTGGCGAAGAAAAGACTCGGAGGCGGCTTCTGGAGACCTGAATTTTGAAAGGCTGGATGATCAGTACGTGTCGTCTTATCTGACGGCGAAAAGAAAAAAAAAGCGGCATATTCATTCACGCGGCCGAGTAATGAAAGCAATTGTGAGCCATTAAGATCGAGATGGGAAGTGGAGAAATCCGGAGACGGTAATAAATATTTGTCATGGCGCCGTTATGGGTTGATCAGAATTCGGGAAGACTGGAGATGATTGAATCTCCCGCTGCTCGCGATACAGACGCAATAGTTCTCAGGAAATTGATTTGATTATTTCTTGCTCAAAAGAGGCTCAAAATGATGATTTGAAGGGTTTTATACCTTTAGTTTTCATTGGTTTTATCCGTGATTTGGCGAAAAATAAATAAATTTAAATATCCAGTCCGAGTCTCCACGATGAACTCGCCATGATGTCAGCTTCCTTCCGTCCATTTGTTCTCTCTATGCTACGTCATCCATGTCACTATCTATAGTTTATTTTCAAATGATATGTATCTTGCAATTGTCACTCTGGCCACTAAGCCTAAGACTAGATTGAAAAGTCGGACATCTTTGGGAACAGACACTTAAGGACAGGCACGAACAGTAAAAGAACGCACCCGATGTCCATTGAAATCAATGCAAAATGTCACGGACGCAGCTAGTGTCCGATGCTAATGTCCGCGCAAGATTTTGAACAGACATTAGCAGCGGACACTGACGGAAGCGTGAATGCCCCCCTTCTGATTTTTCTATAGTCAAATGAATGTTCATTCTGCCGATAAATACATTCCTCCCGGCCATGACGTAACCTAATCGGCAGCAGCCTCTGGACCCTACAGATGTAGCAGAGCCGAACATGTCATTTAGCTCATTGCCCCTATGGTGGCCACTAAGAGGACAGTATATGTTCTTGGGTCACTAAGGAGCTATTATAGTGTGTGGTGGCCTCTGAAGGGGCATTGTACTGCTTGGGGGTAAGGAAGGGGGCATTATACTGTGTGATGGCCATGGAAGGGGTATTATATTGTTTGGGGGGTCAATAAGGAGGCATTATAATGTGTGCTGGTCACTGAAGGGGTATTATACTGCTTGGGGGTAAGGAAGGGGGCATTATACTGTGTGATGGCCATGGAAGGGGTATTATACTGTTTGAGGGGTCAGTAAGGAGGTATTATACTGTGTAGTGGCCACTGAATGTGCATTATACTGTTTGGGGGGGCAGTAAGGAGGCATTATAATGTGTGATGGTCACTGAAGGGGTATTATACTGTTTGAGTTGTCAGTAAGGGGGTACTATACTCTATGGTGGCCACTGAAGGGGTATTATACTGTTTGAGGGGTCAATAAGGAGGCGTTATGCTGTGTGGTGGCCACTGAAGGGGCATCATACTGTTTGAGGGGTCAGTAAGGGGGCATTATACTGTGTGTTGGCCACTGACGGGGTATTATATTGTTTGGGGGGGGGTCAGTAAGAAGGCATTATACTGGAGGGTGCATTATACAGTTTGGGGGGGTCAGTAAGGAGGCATTATACTCTGTGATGGCCACTGAAGGGGCATTATACAGTTTGGGAGGGGGGGGCAGTAAGGAGGCATTATACTGGAGGGTGCATTATACAGTTTGGGGGGGTCAGTAAAGGGGCATTATACTCTGTGATGGCCACTGAAGGGGCATTATACAGTTTGGGAGGGGGGGGGGGCAGTAAGGAGGCATTATACTGGAGGGTGCATTATACAGTTTGGGGGGGTCAGTAAAGGGGCATTATACTCTGTGATGGCCACTGAAGGGGCATTATACAGTTTGGGAGGGGGGGGGGGGCAGTAAGGAGGCATTATACTCTGTGACTGCCATGTTCTGTAGAGGTTAGACTCCTCTCTTGACAAGCAGGACAAAAACTATTTCTGCCTTGCATTGATGATAGGATCACTAGTGACCGAACATGTGCGTCCACCAGCCCTCACCTCATATGGTGGACGTGAATATTGATATACACTTTGACCACCAGATGGCGCCATATTATGTAATTAAATGTCGTAACTCCACCTAAATACACTATACTGTAAATATATCAGCACATACTGTACATGGCGGCCATTGTCTGCTTTATCGTCTATACAACGCAGGTGATATTTACTGGTGGGACCAGATCTTTATAAGCCCTATCTGATTGATACCAAATAGCAAACCTGGCCCTGTCCTATCTCTAAAAATCCAGCTCTGCGATAGAGTTCATTCCAAAAATAGTCATCTGACTGTGGCCGTATTAGAGTCAGACTGCAGGGAACCCCGGAGGAACGGCTGAGATATAGTGGAGCTCCTCGGCGCAGTCAGTTAAGTCATTCCTTACCATTAAATATGTATTATAGAGGATATATTATTTAGCGGAATGATATCCTCAAAGCGCCTGGAGTCTTCATGGTTAACTGAGTGCTGTAGAAATCCACAAGCTTCTCATTTACTCCTCCTAGCAACATGTCGTGCTACGAGGCAAAACAGACCTGAACCCGGAGAAAGCCATCCTCGGAGAATCCCCAAATAAGATCGGGCGAAAGAGATTCTCACCAGATAACTCCTATTCATTACATTGTAACAAGTTCTGCAGCCCTGGTTTACGGTCAAGATTAGGGTTGAGCGATTGGGATCGGAAAAGATCGGATTCCGAGGAAATTGCACGATCGCCATTCCGAGCCCGATCTTTTCCGGTGGGATCGAGGTAGGAGGTTATCTCAAGATTGGCCCAACCCTATTCATGAATATATCATCGATAGGGTTGAGCGATTGGGAAAGATTGGATCGGATTGAGTAAATTTCACGATCGCGATCGGCTGGAAAATGATCAAATAATCGGATTTTAAAAACGATCCTGAAATTTCAAGATCAGCTCGACCCTACTCATGGTGAACAAACTTGTCAATGACTTGTTACAATGTATTAGCCTGGAGTGCAGACCCATAAGGCCCGGTTCGGGTTTACTTGGGGTTGCCCGGTTCGGGTTTACTTTTGTAAACCTATACGCATTAAAAAGCGGTTACCTAAAGAAACAACACAGACCCCTAGATTATAATGGGGTCCGTGTGGTTTCCGCACGGAACATACAGAGAGAATTGTGCTGCTTATGGGACTTTTCTCTCCGCATATTTCGTGCGGAAACCACACGGACCCCATTATAATCTAGGGGTCAGTGGATTCCCAAGTAACCGCTTTTTAATGCATACAGGTTTCTGTTTAGGGGGTCCCCAAGCGGAAACCCGAACGCTGATGTGTACCATGCCTAAGTTCCAAACGGATTGGATACTACTGTAACAAAGCGTCAGCTGTGAGAGGTATTAAGTACTTCATACCTTGAAAATGGTGACCTAAGTGCATCAGTAACGCCAATCACATTCCGATCCTAAGAGTTTGTGACATTGTATCAGCGCATTTAAAGGGATCCACTAGAGATGGACAAACCACTTCATACTCACCTTCCGTCACCTCTTTTTGGCCTCCTCGGGGTACCTGGCTCGCTCCTGTGACGTCATGTACTCGGGGTCAACGCTGAGGCACCCATGGTCACATGGGCAGTCATGACACATAGGCGTTCCCATGTCCCCACTTAAGCCCAAGAATGAGGGTCTCAGCACCCACCAGCCAGACATGGTCATGTGACCAATGGAAGGTCTCAGCACCCACCAGCCAGACATGGTCATGTGACCAATGGAAGGTCTTAGCACCCACCAGCCAGACATGGTCATGTGACCAATGGAGGGTCTCAGCACCCACCGGCCAGACATGGTCATGTGACCAATGGAAGGTCTTAGCACCCACCAGCCAGACATGGTCATGTGACCAATGGAAGGTCTTAGCACCCACCAGCCAGACATGGTCATGTGACCAATAGAGGGTCTCAGCACCCATCGGCCAGACATGGTCATGTGACCAATGGAAGGTCTTAGCACCCACCAGCCAGACATGGTCATGTGACCAATGGAGGGTCTCAGCACCCACCGGCCAGACATGGTCATGTGACCAATGGAAGGTCTTAGCACCCACCAGCCAGACATGGTCATGTGACCAATGGACGTGATGTCACTATCTGAGATGAGGACGTGGCGCTCGGTATCACAGTCCTGGGTAATTCATTAACCCTTCTCGCCTTGGTTTACTGCATTTATCTTTACCTGCCAGTTTTTCTTGCACCAGAGGGGGCGCTGGTGAGTCAATCTGTCACGGCCAGGATATATAGATACAGTGAAACCTATTTACTTGCTTCCATTTAATTTACAGTATGGGATATATACCTTTCGAGCATATATATAATTAACTCTCGAGGTAACCTTTCACATTACACAGAGTATCAGCTGAAGATCTTAAGACGTCTTCTGGCAGTTCTGTGTATTCAGGAGATTTTGGTGTCATTATTCAGGTGTCTTCTGGCCTAAGGACTGACCAGAGGTGGACGCAGAGCTCAGATCTGACAATAAATCATGCAATTGACCCTACGGAGGGAGAACAAACCTTTGTCTTTTTACAAGGCGAATCAATTAGCAATTTACCGGATGAATAGGTTACGTCTTAAGCCCCGTGCCAAAATATACGGCCGCCTCAAAGCGCGACACTATATTCCAGAAAATGTCCTTTATACCCAGAATGTTCAGTTACTTTGTAACATTTATCGAATTTTCCAGGGAAAAAGAAAAATATTTGAAGCAGGCTGTGAAAGGGTTAACAATAAAAATTAATGCCAAAAATGAAAGGGCTGAGGGCGGGTCATCTCTGCGGCCAGTGATTGGTTCAGAGGGCATTTCCTGTGTGTTAAGATGGAAGCAGGAAGTAGAAACAAGTGGGCGGGATCAGTGAGGGGGACTTTTATTTAAGGATGGGGCTATATTGGGGAAAAAAATTCTCAATTGGCTGCTACATGTTGTGTTATTTCGAAAGTTAGTGGCCACTTTTATACTCACCCATCCCTGTTACTGTTTAGGTCCACTCCGCTCTGGCCTCCAAGGGGCGCTGTGCTCACCCTGACATGGTTTAGTGTCCACATGTGGAGTACAGAGGCCCCCCAGAGGCTGAAGCACAGGCAGCCCTGATCAGGAGCGGGGATGGGTGAGGGTTCATTGCCATTATCTGGTAGAATAATTCAACAGGTAACGGTCTAATGTGGGGGACACAAAAGGTAGGGTTTTAGTTTGTGAAGGACATAAAAGGGGACAATGTAACACGTAGGGTC